>NW_004949126.1:883879-903146 GCF_000317375.1 Microtus ochrogaster | reverse complement strand
TTTGGATTGTGTGGTATGTGGTGTATGGTGAGAGGTGTGTATGTATTGTGTGTGTCTATTGTGTGTGTGTGATACAAAGGTAGAAAAGAGATTTATGAGAGGGAAGAAGAGATATAAAGGAAATGGGAAAAGGGAAAGAAATGCAATACTGTGATGTGAAAGCAGACACTTTAAATGATTTGACAGGACAAAGGGGGTCAGTATGAGGGAATTTGTGAGGTCAGTATAGGGCAAATAAACAAGTATACAGATAGATATGTATGAAAATGTCACAATTAAACTCATTATTTGGTAGCTAACAAGAACAACTCTCAGTGTTAATTGATAGAGCGTCCTTGGGAAAGAGCTTCCGGTGACAAATTTGGAGGAGACTAAAAATATTCTTAAGCACTTTCTTCTTCCTCTTTCTCACCCCTCCCTTTTGTTTTCCTTTGCCTCATTCTCTTTGTTTCTCATGGTTTCCTTCTCTGTCATTTTTCTTCATCGCCCTGCTTTCTGCCTTCTCTCCTTTCTTCGCCTTTTCTTTCTAAACATGACTTCTCTCAGAAAACATGACTGGTGACTGTATATAAGAATTTGCCCACTTGGTACAATGTAGACTTGAGACAACCCAGCCTTTATTGGGGAAGGAAATTGTAGACAGGCTAAGCAGCACTCTTGGGAGTTTCAGCAGAGGTCGGATTACATATTGGGTGAGGGAATAATTGTTTAGTGACAATATAAAAGCCATTAGCAGTAGTGTGACTTTCTAGCCCCATCAAATTTAGCCCCAGGTGGAAAGAGATTCAAGCAGCCTGAAAAGAAATGGAATAACTTCAGTGTATACTATACAGTAAGGGTCAAACTCAGCATCCCTTTGGAGAAGTGAAACCCATGACCTCACATGCTAAGCAAGTCCTTCTTTAGTGAGCTATACCCCTAGCCCTCAGTCCCCTTCTGGACAGTCTTCTTCCCTAGCCCCTGCAGTACCAATTTCCTTTAGTCTTCTAAAGTTTTGGTTTTCTTTTCATACCTCCCTTTTCTACCAAAATTTAAAATTATATTTATCAATTTTAATTTTTTATTTTATGTATTTGGGTGTTTACACGCATGTATGTCCATGTACCGCTTGAGTGCTGTCTGGAAAGACAAAAAGAGGATGTTGGATCCCCTAGAACTTGGTTACGGACTGTTGTGAACTGTCACGTAAGTACTGGGAATCGAACCTGGGTCCTTCAGAAGAGAAGCCAGCACTCTTCACTGCTGGGCCTTCTCTCTAGACCCCCAGCATTACTTTTACTAGATATTTTGTGTGTAGGGAGGTCACAGGACCTCTGATCTCTACACCATGACCAGGCACGCACACAAGCACACATACACAGCTATTTTGTCCAGCAACGAGAAAAGTCACAAACATTCACAGATGACAGGCACTGCAGCTGCTGCTGCGCAAACGCGATCCCACTGATCATCAGCCTGGAGCTGGTGAGTGGGAGGATTGTGGGAAGGTTGGGAACTACAGACTAGAGAAGCCCGACACGCTGTAGTCAGAGCATTCGGGTCACTCTACAGGAAGTGAGGCAGATCAGAAGGATAAAAAAAGTACACATGGCCGGGCCGGGCGGTATGGCGCACGCCTTTAATCCCAGCACTCGGGAGGCAGAGGCAGGCAGATCTTTATGAGTTCGAGGCCAGCCTGGTCTACAAGAGCTAGTTCCAGGACAGGCTCCAAAGAAGCTACGGAGAAACCCTGTCTCGAAAATTAAAAAAAAAAAAAGTACACATGGCAAACACTGGGTGAGGGGAATGTCAGAGGGGAATAGAGATAGGAACAGAAGATTTCGGGGAAGACAGCGATCTGGAAAACCAACTGGCACATTCTGTCTGTCTTTAAGTGAGAATGAATTTTAAAATAATGGACTAATGTTTTTAGGCAGCAGAAAATTGATGGTAGTGCGCTTAGATTGCAGTAAGGTTATAGTTCTCTGCTCTCAACAGATTTACAGTGAAAGACAGCAGAAAATGTGGGAAGTGTACAGTTGGGCAAGAAAAGAAGGATGAATGAATTTCAAATTGAGGACAAAGTAGCCGAGGAAAAGGTGGCAGAAATGGCTAAAGAGACCAGGGTCATAGAAGAGTAGCTTTGGAAACTCACAGTGATGGGTGGTCTAGAATGCACTTATACCACACTGTGACAATCAAGAGGAGGATTGTGCACATCACCTGTCAAACCCCAAGGGTGTGAAAACAGAAACCCAGGAGAGTGAGTGCCTAGGTAGGTAAGAACCTCCAGGGTACACGCTAAAGCTGGATTGGCTGGAGAAGGGACTTCCCAGGTTCAGGCAGAATGGCACACAGAAACCACATCACCTGTGGTCCAGCAGTCCAGTGGTCCATGGTATAGCTTGAGCTGGCAGTTGAACTTGGGGTCATTACTGACATGAATGTTGGCAGGAGTTTTGGGAACACCAAGGTACTAGAAAGTTGTTGTGGCCAGGCAAGGTGTAGCAGGGAGTTCCCCTGGACATTCTGAATGAAGCCTGAAACTGAAATTGAAATCTCTAAGTCACAATAGCAATCTCAGGGAACCGGAAATGTCAGAAAAATGAATGTCTTCCAGGGTCAGCTGAAGGGACTGAGTGTAGCATCTAAGAAGGAGGTCATGTGTACTTCAGGTGGCAGAGCTGGGCTAATAAGATTATATACATCTGTTGGAGCCTAACTGATGTCATCAATGAGCTCCAGATCCAGGTCGGGTGTGTAGAGTTTGTTATTTTTCCTGCTGGGTTTTGATCTCGCTTTCTTCCGATTCTTCCTTGCTCTGTCCACACTTGTCTCTTTTGCAATGGGATTCTGTATGGCACTGCATATTTGAAACATGTCACACTTTGTGGTTTAGAATCGATTTTACAGAAGCTCATCACTAAATAGGTTGCTTTAAGTCTACAAGAGACAGGTTTGGATTTCTGAAGTATTTTTGCATTGAGACGGCCCTGGGGTCAAAAGGGATATTATAGCTTAAATGTGGAATGTCCCCAACTGACTCATGTTCTGGAACACTTGGTCCCCCAGATAATGGTGCTGTTTCCAAAGGCTGTGGGACCTTTAAGGAGTAAGGTTGGCTGACAGAAATGAATCCTTAGATTTTACATTATTGTCTGACTTTGCTCTGTGAAGATTTCCTTTCTGATCTGCAGAGATGTAAAAGGGGTGTGCTGGATGCTCCCACCTTCTCTGAAAGCTTTCACCACCTTGTACCAAGCTGGTATCAATTGCCATACCTTCCTTGCAATGCTGAACTGTCATCCCTAACTCACAGGCCAAAAATAAATCATTTCCTAAGGAGGGGCATAGAAGAAAAGGATGGCAAAGTAGAATTGCATATTCAGCGAAAATTTCTTCAAAAAGAAAGGTATTTTCAAATATAATTCTAAGTTCTGGGCTAGAGAGATAGATAGCTTAGAGGTTAAGAGCATCGGCTGCTCTTCCAGAGGTCCTGAGTTCAATTCCCAGCAACAACATAGTTGCTCACAACCATCTATAATGAGATCTGGTGCCTTATTCAGACACGCAGGCATATATACATAGTAAACAAACAAACAGTCTTTTAAAACAAGTATGAGTCCCACAAAAACACCAAGCTAACAACAATAATATATATGCAGAGAACATGGTGCAGACATATGCAGGCCCCACGATTACCATTTTAGTGCCTGTGAACCCATGTGAGGTGAGGCCTGCTTAGTTGAGTTGGTGGATCATGGTGTCCTGGTATCCTCAACCCCTTTGGCTCCCAAAAGAGGGACCTGATAGAAACCTCCAATTTTAGACTCTCTCTGCATAATGCCTGGCTGTGGGTTTCTGTACTTGCTTCCATCTGCTGCCAGAGGAAGCCTCTCTGATGATGACTGGACAAGGCACTGATCTAGGAGTATAGCAGAATACCATTAGGATCATTTCATTGATTTTTTTAAACCAGTTGTGTTTGGGTCTACCCTATGCCTCTGGGCTATCCAGTCTCCAGTTCCTAGACAACCAGGGAGTGTAGAACATGGGTTCCCTCTCTGATTATTTTGCCTGTTCTTGAGACTCTTCCTTCTCTTGGGTTACCCTTCTCAGCCCCAGTACAAGGGCTTTTGTCTTGACTTACTACATCTTGTTTTGTCCTATTCGGCCATTGTCTTTTGGAGGCCTGATCTTTTCTGAAGAGGAAACAGAGTCAGGAGTGGGTTTAGGGGAGAGGGAAGGAGGGGAAAAGCTGAGAGGAATGGAGGGAGGGGAAACAGTGATTAGGATGTATTGTATGAGAGAAGAATCTATGTTCAATGAAATAAAACAACAACAAATCAAATGAAACTATGATAACTAGAAGACGACAATTACAATAGATGTTCTCATTTTGAGAAGAAAAATACTGTAAAAAGGGTTTGAATCTTCACACACACAAAGAGTATTTAAAATTCTATTATTAGTAAATACAAAAGATTATTTTTTTCTTACTTCATTTAAAGTAAAGATGCTTGTTAAAAAAATAAAAGACTTTGGATTTTATAATATATAACAACTCAAAGATTGTGGGTAGAGAATATGCCGCACAAAATGGTATAATATTAATTATAGTTAATTACAGTAACTTCATATAACTGACATAATTTAATTTGCAGAGGGTCAGCATTTGGAAAGAGTCACATAATACTTTTACATTTCCTTGAATGTAAATTTTACCTCAAAATGAAAAATGGCTAAAAATGTAGACCTCTAGTCAATGATGTAGAAATTTAGCAACAAAGAATATATATTTTTGAAGCTAATCTTGGTATGTTTAAGATATTAAGGTAAGCTGGCAGATGGAGGGATGGATGAATACATGATGAAGCAAATAGTGAAACTGTAATTGCAGAATTACAATGGGGGAAGTGTGCAGGCTTTCTCTAAAAAATGTTTCGACTTTCTGTTTGACTTTGTCCATAATAAAACTATATTGAAAAAAAGAAGGCAGAGTATGAAAATCAAAAAGAAAACAATAGGGAAATGAAGGCTTACAAAAAGACAGTCAAATTGAGAAAAGGGGTAGGTAGAGAGGGAGAGAGATATCAGCAGGTAAGAGAGACATCTAAAAGCGGAGGAGGTAGACAGAGGGAGAGGTCAATGCATCATTCACCAAAAAATAACAACTAACTTGAGGGAAAAACCCACAGCTTCCCTCTTATTCCACCAGCATGAGCTCAGTCTAGGCATCACTACTATAACCTAGCACAGAACACATCACATGGGAGCCCTTGACACACGCCTGAAGAGTAACGAGTATATAGTGAGATTCACGGCGTAATATCCTTTTATTAATTAACTCTGAAGATAGATTGAGATTAGGAAAATAGTTAAGACCAAGTACTTCAGAAACAAGGAAGTAAAGACTTCCCCAAGTTCTAGGGAAGTGTGACTTTTAAATTCTGACTTTTTTTATATTCTAAATATTTAGAGGATGTATTGAAACTTTATTAACTAAGTTTTAAAAATGAATCAAATGATAAATGGTATACAAATAAGGCCAGTTTTGCATAGTATATTAATAGAGTAACAAATCAACGCTCTTTTCAAAGTTCCAAGAAATGGGAAGCTGGTATTGGTTTCCAGGTCAGATTTGACTTCGACAAAAAAATTCCCGAACTCAGTTCAAGAGAAAAGGAAAAGTTTTAGTTAAAATCTTTACAATAAAATAATTACGATTATAAATCTCTTTAGTTAAATATGCATACATTACATGGTATTTTAAAGGATGGAAATAGATAGTTTTCAGAGAAATCTAATGCACAAACACTCCACCTTAGAGAGCATATGTCAGTTTAACAATCTCTACAGCTGTGTTATACAATGGCTGTTTTGTGCAAACATGATGAGCAAAATTGAGAAATATTCACCAATATTAGTTAGTTTTGAAATTTCTAAACTAGAAAACAGTGAAACAAAAAGAGGCTGTGCACTCCAGGTTGACCGCATACAGAGGCTGAGAGACCAGCATTGATGCAGCCCCCATTGCTGCTAAGTCCTTTCCTGGATAGACTTAGTCTGGAGTAAAAGTTGAAGTACCAACAATTGTGCTTTTATGCAGCCACATGGCCAATAAGGTAGATGTTGTCATAAAGGTGTCCTACAAAATCTTCACTAATGTTCTGAGCAGCACGGCGGGTATTTCGAATAAATTCTCTTTTTGACATTTTATTCTTCACATGGGGACTAGTGAGGTCAATGGACAGCAGAATCAAAGAGTAGCACAGTACGTAGACAGCATCTGAAGGAAAAGGAAACACACCGTTATTGGTCTGCTCAAAATATCACTGGTGCTAAGGAGACAAAAGTTCCTATCACAAAATGAGTCAGGCTTTTCTTCCAGGTTAGTCTTCAAAGCTCTGGGAAACTGCCTATGACCAGGCAAACCGAGGTAAACTCAGCCAGTCTGATTACCAAGGAAACCAGCAGTCTCTCCAGTTCAAAGGAACTTCAAGATTTTTAGGAGTTTGTTGTGAAAATACATTCCAGACGTAACATTTCAGAATTTGCTCTACTTTCATTTTCAAATGGGACATTTACATCCAACTATAATTAAAATAAATTCTACCACCAGCTTATCATCTTCCCCATTAAAAAAAATCAAGATATTTATTTACAAAGAATGCTTTTTACAAAACTTAATTTAATTTGAGAGTATTTTTAATGGCATGAAATGTATTACCTTGGCACTAAAAAGAGATTGCAAAACATTTTTAAGGTTGTTAAATTACTATTCACATTTGAGAGGTGTACTCTGAATGTGGGTGGAATCTGTACATGACCTTCAAAAATAAATCTTTAGGGAAAACATTGCCGTGCTTGAGCACGTAACAAAGGAATTTTCTTTTTTCATATGATCACAGGGTGCTTAATGCTTAAGATCACAACAGTAGCAACACTTACGATATTTATAGTATTATACTATTTCAGAATCCTGAAATCTTAAGAAAGCTATGTTAAATGTTATATCTCATAAAACATACTCAGCAAATTTCATATGACAGGTAAGTTTTGTTCTGCAATCACTGCTTAATAAGCCTAATCTTAAACCCAAAGATACAAATAAGTCTATAAAATGAAAGTACACATATGACACTTGAGAGCTAGCATGTGCAAATATGTATATACATAGTGAAAATTAATTGTATTAAAACAAATTTTAGTGGAAAATATTGTTATCTATGTACAGCTTATTAAAAGGTTCAAAAAACTTTACATCAGCTGGTAAAAATAACAAATAACTTTAAAAAAATTGACATAGTTATTAGTCTAACTTCTTCCTAATGCTGTGCATATCCTTCTGAGTCTGCACCCATGCCATCCCTGTGGCAACACTTATACAAACATTTACAGTTTGTGGAAGTATTTTTCCCCACAGTGGAAAAAATACCTCATGATTATTTTTCCCACAGATGGTAGGAATTGGAAAAATAATGCAAAACTCATACACACACACACACACACACACACACACACACACTTATCCTTACCAGGACTAAGGCCAAGTTCTCGCATTAGGTCAGGATTACAAGCACAGAACCTATGTGAGAACTTTGTTATAAGAGTTTCAAGGTACTCCCCACGTTCCTCAGGAGCATGAATATGACGAAAAAATTCTCTCAATGCATTTGGCAAGAATTGATTCCTAAAATTATGCAAGGTTACAAGGTCATCCAAGACATCTCTCCTAAAGAAGGAGAAAAAAAAGGTGCAGCTGTAGTTAATACTTCTAAAAAAATGGAAAGTTATAATTTGTCATTTTTGTATAAAGTATGAATCATCATTGATTACTGTATCAGTTAGTCCTATAAAGTATATAATATCCGTACCCTTTAAAACCTTTAAATACGATCATTTACAAAGTTAAGATATTTTGAACCCCTTCACAAATAGCCTAAAACAAGATAAAGTGAAATATGGAATTTTACTTATAAAATAATATACTTATAAGATAATTCTACTTATAAAAAATTTGAAGTATAGAAAGTGCTGCTCAGCTTGTATAGTGGCACCCATGAAGCTGAGTCAGGAGGATCATGAGTTCAAGGCCAGTCTAGGCTACACAGAGACTAACCCCCTTCCCACAGAGAAACAAAGAAACACTGCTTCTTTACCAGTCAGTGTCTTCTGATCTAAGCCAACCAGAAGTAGAATTCATGCCCTTTAAATTAGAAGGAATCTTCCTGTGCTGAACCAAGACACATTTTCAGAGGTAAGAGCTGTTTATGTAGACTTCCAAGAACACCCACATAGAGTATATACACACTGCTTTACAATCTGCTCCTCCTTCCTCATAGTGTTCATTGTACATGGTTTTGTCTTTACAAATAGATTCGCTTCATTCTTTTCAGCGGCTGCTCACCATCCCAACACATGATTATAATAATTCTAGGATATATATTTAAGTGTTTATAATTATGTAATTATTGTATCATGTATAAACATATGTATATGTTATATATTTTAACCTATAGAATTAAATACTCTTTGTGACAATATTCTCTAATTGTTGCTGAGCTCAAACTTGATTATATGACCATAGCCTTCATTCTGACCAATTGCTTATGACAAGAGTAGGCAAATACAGCAAGTAGGCAAACTCTGGCCCACTGCTTATATTTGTAAATAGAGTTAATGGAATAGGGCCATACTGCTTTGTTTATAGTTGGCCTGTGTCTACTTACACAACACAAATGGCAGAGTTAAAGCAAATGCAACAAGAGAGCACAAGGTCAGCAAAGCTAAATATGTCCAGAAAGATCTACAGAAGAAGCACCAATCTCTAGGTCTCGAGCATTTAACGACACAGTAGCAAGGACAACACCTTTCATAGGAGACTTCATTCAATGACAAGAAAGCTGATGTAGATGCTCTCTTAATATTTTCATGTCTCCAATTAGCTAAAATATAAGGGCACAAGTGAATAATTACCAGATGAGAATGCAATATGATCCATTATCTCTACCTGTGTGGTTGACATACTTAATGTCACCTTTTTAGACTTTTTTTTATATATATGCATGGATGTTTCATCTGCATGCTTGTCTGTGCACCACTGAGGCCAGAAGAGAAGGAACGATCTGGAACTGGAGCTATAGACGGTTGTGAGCCACCATGAGCATGCTGGGAACCATACCTGGATCCTCTGCAGGAGCATCAAGTGCTCTTAACTGTGAGGCATCTCTCCAGCTTCACCTTTTCAGACTTTGTAGACATGTGCATAATGTCTATGCAATATTATGCAACTATCCGCAACCCTTAGAGTCCCTAGGTTCTGCAGTTTACAGTTTGTCTTTACAACAGATTTTTAAATGAACAGTTTCAGGATTTAGAACTTCTGGTCACCTAAACACTTAGTTCATGGCTAACTATTAAGTTAGGGCTGCAACTTCCACAAAGATGATACTTGATCTTAGATTGCGTCCCAGGGATGCTGGGCTATCATTTTGTATCTATTTATGTTTCTGAGACAGTGCCTCACTCTATGGCTGTGGCTGGCCGCAGCTCTGAGATCCTCTGCCTCAGCTTCTGATGCTGTTATTACAGATGTTTATAAGCTTATGTCAGACCACACGTGGCATCTGTTACTTTCATAATGACAAGGTTTCATTAGCATTCGAAACAAAAGTCTAATCAATTGTAAAACAGAATACACTTTTTTATGCTTTTACTCAGTTTTACAACTAGATTGTTCTATGTACTATAGCGTTTAAAGTAAAAGTTAAAACATTACTTAACTCATTTTTGATAAAAATTTAATTTTTGCTTTACCTTTCATCAAGGTAGATTCTCAGTTTTTTCCAATTTAGTGTTCTTGTACAGAAGATAAATTTTGCTATTTCCTTTGGCGAATCATCTAGGATACCCTTGGACATAAAGTAGCTCACTCCCTAAGGCAGAAAGACAAGTCTACATAAGCAAAGTCAGCCTTGATTTATAAATTTTAGTAATTAGGCAATTGCAGAACCATAGCTATGGGTTCTTTCCAGCATTACTATAACGTTGATAGCTTTAACATGCAAAACACAAACTGGAGCCTAAGCTACAACTAGTATGTAGAGTTGATAATTCACATGCAATGAAAACTAGGAAATTCAAAGTTGAGATTCATGAAGAGATCCTATTTTCTGGCTCATGACAGGTAATAAGTATATAGAAATATGGACTAATTTAGGAGGGATGTGGACATGCCATGATATAGGCTATAAAATGAGCTTTGCATCAGACACTTCCCTTTCCTAATAGAAAGCATAATTTTTTAAAGCTCAGGTATGTACTGTGGTATACATTTTAAGAAAATAGCTTTTGGAGAAAAAACAATTAGATTCTCCAAATGGAAGGTACACTAACAACTTCTTTCTGGAAATAAAGGTAATTACATTATGTAAGTTAAAGGGAAAAAGGCCAAACTCCAGGTCAACTCATGGGTTTTACTACTTTGGCTTTGAGCACTACTACATTTTATAAGCATCTAGTTAAAGTACCACTGAGAGAAAGCATGTAAGACAAAGCTTCCAGTTGTACTTGCCATGTTTCTCTTTGAATTTCCTTTTCTCTGCATGCAGAGTTGTCCAGAGAAGCTCTACCCTCACACTTGTGTCTACTTTCCACTTAAAATCAACAACAGAAACACAACAGCAAAAAACTAAACGCTGAAAGCAATGTTCTCACACATATAGGAAAGTCACATTCAAATAAATGCCAGATTCATTTGAATGTGCAGTTATTGAAATAAAAGGCAGGTGTGTTTATTTCAACTTGTAGTTCTCCAGATACATGCATTCCCATGAACCCATGTGTCTGGATACTAGTACAATGTGTGCAGCTAATTGGCAGAGAAAATGACATATAATGTACATGCAACATACTGTTTTCACACATAAATTCCTTCAGCATTTCTTCAGTTAGAAATATTGCACACATTAGAATTTTAAGAGTTGGAAGAATTTTTATGAAAGACTCTCAAAGATAAAAATGTTCTCATTAAAATTTTGCATTAAGAATTTTAAAAAGCAATTTGGTACCATGAGGTAATGCTTTTGAAATGTTATAATTATCTACAAAATTGCAATTTGAAGATAAGGGTTTTTATACAAAGCTGATTTTATGAGCCAACAGAATCTTAAGAGCAACATTATCAACTTTTCATGTGAAATGTAGTCCTATAAAGCAATGCTAAGGCAGCGACTTGAAAATGCACACAGAAAAGAGCAGACAGTGACAGCATGAGGCTTTCCTGTCAGTTTCGGCTGTATTCCACTGGCTCCTTGGAAACAAAGGCTACATGATGTACTGTGATCAAGATAGAAAGCCTTTTTTCAGAGGCAGGCTTTCTTGGCAGTGTTTGAGGGGGCGGGGACTAGACAAATTTTAATGCTTGTTCCATCCTTTCCTCCATTAGTCTGGATGATTGAGAGTTGACTGTATGTTTACTTGAGCTAACTAGACAAAGGGAGTCATGTTTGTTTGCCAAATGGCTCTATGTAAAACTGATACAGCTACATTAGAATTATTGCAGTGTTTTATTTTAACTGAAGTGATTTAAAGAAAAAAGAATGTTTATTATACATTACAATACTTTATTCATATCAAAATTACCATTTAAAAGATAAAAAATTAATTCTAGTCTCCCTGTTAAAATTACCCAAAAATAAATTTATACTTTTTCTAGATAGAGTGTGGTGACATTTCAACATCATTTAATACTATTTAGTTATACTTGATATTTGGCTCATTAAGTATCATAAAATATATTTAATAATAACAATACACTGTTGGTCATTTCTTTTTCATGGAATGTGTTTTGAAAACTTACATTTTAATCTAACTTAAGTTCTCTAAAATAATTAAATGAAAAAAGTAAGCATAGATAGTAGTTTTAAAGACAATCCTGAAACGTGGAAAAATGATCTGAAATAAGCCAACTTTATTGTTTTGAAGAGGAAAGGAAGCAGGTGCCAGTTTCGAGGTTGAGCTTTCCCTGGAGCAGGCAGGTCAGTCCAGGTAAGCACAGGAGGTATAGGCAGCAAGCACGGGGATCAGTTCACATTAGAAGCATGTAAGAAACAGGCTTGCAACTACAGCTCAGCTGCTCAGTCAGTCTGTCATCTGCTTGATTCTTCTTCCTTTTTGCTTTTCCAAAACAGACTTAGGTTTCAAACTTACTACTTTAACTTCACATTTATTTATTTAATCTCATTGCTTATTAAAATTTTAATTCCTAATATACTCTATTCTGTTCCAGTTTTAGCATTATTTAAGTTGTTGTGATCAGAGTGCAGTTGCTAGTTGTCACTTGTGGAGAAATCTAAAATGTATTTGTTAGGTGAATGCAATTGACCACATGGTGTTCAATCTTGTAGTAAGCTGCCCCAAGGCATAAAGATAAACTCAAATATTAGCCAAAGCAGATGTTCCCTAAAGTATTTCTGAAGAAAAGTTACCACGGGGGTAAATAAATCTGTATAGAAAAACAGACATCATGCCTAATATTTCTTCAGAAAATGATAAACTCATAATGTTTATACTAAAAACCTATTTCTTTCCTGCAACTCCCCCTTTGTAGACGAGGCTGGCCTTGATTCCAGAGATCTACCTGCCTCTGCCTCCTAGATGCTGAGATTAAAGGTGCACACCACCACTGCCTGGCTGAAAAACCTATTAACATTTGGTTCATAAAAAAGTTCTCACAAGAATTCACCCCTAACAGAGGCTCTAGAAGGCCATTAATTGGGCACAGGCACCTTGACTCACTAACTGAGCTATGTAATCAGCCCAAAAGAATTAGGGACATTTAAGGAAATAGCCACTTAAACTTCATAGTTGAATATAATGAATACCCAAAGACTAGTTTATAAAACAGATCCATGTGCATATTTACATATTTTTCTATATACATCAATCTTAAAAGTTTACATAGGTATGGTATTCAGTAGCAGGTTTTACCCAGAGAAGAGACACATAGGTAAATAACAATACACCCACAAGACAAATTAGTGATACAAGATGGTTGAATAAAGCTTAATAGAACATGTAAAATAAGCATTTTAACAGTTCAATGCCAGAAATAATTACTAGGAGCTAGGACGCTTGGATAAGACTTGAAGGAGTGGAAAGGTCTCAATAGCTCTGATGGGGAGAAACACTGAAGAAGGCCATCTTAGTTTATATTGTATCAAGAGAGCCAAAGAAACACAATATACCAAGTTAGGCTGTTTTTAGGAAAGAGGGAAGTATTAGATATTTGAGAGCAAGTTTCAAACTGGATTTATAACATTATTTAATTTTATGGTAAGATTTGTATATTCTATCCACATATAAGTGAATACCTCTGAAGGTTATATAACAAAGAGGAGCAATAGTCTACAATGTGAATTTGGCAATGTAACAATCCTTTCCTATCATGGTTTGGCTTTCTGGCCTGTTATTTAGTCAACCTTGATTAAAAAAAATACAAAATGTGGAATTCCAGAAATATTTCCTAGAACTTCTTGTTTTAAATTAATCAACATACTTAAGAGTGTGAGGTCACAAGCTTCTCAGTCCAATCTGAATGCATCCGTCTTGTATCTGATACAAGTTCCATGCTGGCTATGAGATCAATTGTCCTTGTGTTACTGTACTTGTGTTTAACTGATCTGTGTTTTACTTAAAAGTGCCCCCAAAGCATAAAACCACACAATGTTAGCAATGCTAGCAAAGGGAACCCAGAAGGGTATTGCTTTTAAAGAAAACATGCAAGTACCATAAGTCATATTAGAGAACACAGTCACATGCTTTTTATAACAATATATTTTGTGAGTTTTCTATTAATATTGTATCTAACTATTCCTCATTGATGAGTTATGGTTATAATAGTTACATGTACATAGAAAAACAAGGTATATGTAGATAGCTTCATGACTGTACACATAGGAAGTTTCAGGGAATCTTGAAATGTGCACCCTGTGGAGATGACTATAACATAAAAACAATTAATGCAATATAAATTCCAATAGTCTGCAGTAGTTGGCTATCACAGATATCCAAGTTTGAGCATGTAGAAAAACAGTAGAAGTAGGAAGTAGTAGATTCTAAAACCATATTTTAAAACTCTATATGTTACAGGAATGAAGTTAAGAGAGGAGCTTACTTGATAAATATGTTGGACATCAGTCCACAAGGTAATAAAAAGTGAAAGATAACCAATGTTTCTGGCCTGATAAAGAGAGAAATGACTATAAAAAAACCCCAGCAAAACAAGAGCTAGGCTGAGATGTGCTCCACTGGTCTCAAGAGTGGTTGGCTACACACAAGGCTTTATCCCCATCAAGACATAAAAACAAACAAACAAGCAACATTAGGAATAGCAGTGCATGTTTGCAATTCTGGAATTCAGGAAGGGGAGACCAGAGGATAAGGAGCTCAAAGGCCAATATGGGGTATGTGAGACCCTGCCTCAAAACAAACAAATGGGGGTCTTAAGGCCTGGGGAGAACTCAGTGCTATAGTACTTGTTCATTGAAGTTCACTGTATGCAGGACCCTGGGCTTGATTCCAAGATGAGAGAGGAAAATTGGGAGAGAAAGAGGGTAGACAAGGATCACAAAAAAACATTACATTAAAAATAAGACCTATATATGCATGGTTGCCCCCAGTAGGAGTTAAAAACAAAATGAGTGGATAAAGATTAAAGAACTAGAACAAGAAATATGAGAGGTAGGGAAGATAACAGAAGAATATCTCAGAATCTAAGAGACTGAGATTATTTTCAAAGGTTTATTTATTATATATACAGAGTATACATATTTATTATGTATACATACATGTCTGCATGTATGCCTGCAGGCCAGAAGAGGGCGCCAGATCTCATTACAGATGGTTGTGAGCCACCATGTGGTCACTGGGAACTGAACTCAGAACCTCTAGAAGAGCAGCCAGTGCTCTTAGCCTGAGCCATCTCTCAAGCCCAGAGACTGAGATTTTTTTTTTTTAAAAAAAAAAGGATCCATAAAGAGCAGTGCTAGGCTGGTGTGGTCGTCAATGCTATCATCCCTGTAGCAAGAGTGCTGAGGCAGGAGAGTCGACGCTAACCGAGGTTATGCAGTGAAGTCTAGGCTGGCTAAGACCCAGTTTTAAAAAGTTAAAAACCTCACACACACATTAATACACAAAACATCAATCAAAAATACAAGACAAAACAAAAACAAATGAAAAATCAAAGCAAATTCCTGAATGACAAAAGAAGCAATTACTCAGTGGAGTTACAGGAGCATAGTTTTCAGACATGGCATTAAATCTCAGCTCTGACCACAGCTTTGCCACCCAATGATGTGGAAATAATGACTTAAACTTCCTGAGCCTGGGGGTGGGGAGCTGGAGAGATGACTCAGCTGCATTAAGAGCACTGGTTGCTCTTCCAGAGGTCCTGAATTCAACTCCCACAACCACATGGTGGCTCACAACCAACTATAATGAGATCTGGTGCCTTCTTCTGGCCTGCGAGCCTACAAAACATGAGTCTGTTCACTAAACAATAAGTCTTGAGAGGTTTTCTTTTTTTTTTCCTAGAAATTTTTTCTTTTTTTTTTACTATGTTTTTTTTTAATTTATTTATTTATTAAGGATTTCTGCCTCCTCCCCGCCACCGTCCCCCTCCCCCGATCAAGTCCCTCTTCCTCATCTGCTTGAAGAGCAATCAGGGTTCCCTGACCTGTGGGAAGTCCAAGGACCGCCCACCTCCATCCAGGTTTAGTAAGTTGAGCATCCAATAATGAATATTAACCTTCATCAGGCGATGAAAGGAGACAGAGACCCACACTTGAGAGGTTTTCATGGCAATACGACAGTGAGTGACAAAAGCACAGTAAGTTTCCTTCTAGACAGATCCAGGAGATTAATGGGGAAAAAGGACACTATAATCATTGACTGGGAAATAAGAAAGCAATGACCTTAAAGAAGTCTCTCCGTAGACTGAGTTAAGTTCAAAACTACTACATAAGGAGTGAGCTCATGGAGCGTGACTGTGTATGGCACACTTACCTGAAGATGTCATTACACAGTGGAGAAGATGGAAAACTTAATTATTGAGAGAAAGAAAAAAAGAGTATCTTTAAAGATAATTTTGAGTTATACATATCAGGAGAAGAAAGAAAGTCGACAGAAAGGAGGCCAGAGCAAAGCAGGTGAGGAAAGCAGGAAAAGACCATTGTCTCTGGAGGGATACCTTGCTCAGCCTAGATATAGTGGGGAGGGCCTTGGTCCTGCCTCAAAGCAATGTGTTAGACTTTGTTGACTCCCCAGGGGAAGCCTTACCCTCTCTGAGGAGTGGATGGAGGGGTGGGCTGGGGAGTGGAGGGGGAGGGAGCAGGAGAAGGGAGGAAGTGGGAACTGGATTTTGGCATGTAAATGAGAACAGATAGTTTTAAAATAAAAAACAAAGCTTGGATAATTAAGAATGATTTATCTGAGGGTTTTTGTTTGCGAATAAAAGTCACCCTTTTTTACTTGCAGTGAAACAAATGCTTAAGATGTATTAATGAGAAATTTAGACTGTTTTTATCTTGTTAATTCACTAAGTTTTGCAATATTTTCTCTCCTCTGTAAGTGTGTACAGCCCTCTCACATGCTGCTTAGAGACCTTAATAATTCAAAAGTATTATGTTTTTAAGAGTAACCAAAATGAGTCATCTCAAAATGTACTTATTTAGCATATTTCCCAATGCCTTTTCAGAGGTGTTGCAGATACAGGGAATGATTCTGAAAAGTTGGACTTTCGTACAAACAAACTTACACCTGTCTCTGTTTCCAAAAATCTTTTCATAGCAAAGAGTGATTAGGGAAAACCCTTTCAAGAAAGACTTTTTCCTTTAACATAAGCTTTCCTATTTCCTATAAGATACACCCACACTGAAGTTATTCACTGGAAGGTTCTATACTGCATAGAACTAAGAAAGGGTATCCCACCTGTAGCTGTCATCTCTTCTTCCTAAGAACAGTGGCCACATACTGTCCACACTGTGGAGAAGTGACAGTGTGGACAGTGGCAATGTGCCATGACTAATTCTCTCTAATGTCATACCGGAGCACCACATCTCATCCAGAAGGTGGGAGAAATCATATTCTGGCTTGAGTATGGGATTCAGAAAGAAACCACATTATTTAAGCATACTGCTTAAACTGGCAGAATCTTGGCTTTCAAGGACTTTGTGGTATATAAAAATGTAGGTGCTGAGAAATGGTTGAGTATTGACCACATGAGTCTGAAACGCCTTGTGCCTAGAATGTGTCAATAGGAACTCTCAATATAAAAGATAGATAGGTAAATTAAAATTAAAACAGAAATATGGGGAAATGGAGGGTAGATCCAGGACAGATTTTTCTGCCTGTTTTTCAAAAGAGATAAAGCAATGACGTTAGAAAAATAACATAAACCTTGCTATTTAAGTTTTAAGTACTAAAAGCCATATTAATTAATTTAAATGGATGAAACAGAAAATGAGCCACATCTGTGAGTTACTAAAAGCCTCTAAAAGAGCCACACCTGTGACTAATGGGCATCATTACAATCACTGACTGATACGATGGTTTTTCTCAAACCACAAATTACTACCAATGATTAAACATACAGTCATCACTGTGATTGTTTCTGAAACAGCTGTTCTTATCTGAGGTACAACTCTAAGAAGAGCCCGTTTTCTCTTCAGCCAACTTTGGGCTAGGAAGGGAAGCGTGGAGAGGAAGTTTGATTAGCTAAGGTGTGACTGGCAGTGATCCAAACTGAGCAGACAGTGATATTTGCGCACTATGAGCTGATTTAGAGTTCTTGCTTTATAAAAATCATATATAAATATATAAATATTTCATTTGCAATGTATACATACATCTAACCCTGAAAATAAAATTATAGTTTAATCATGATTCCTACAGTTGAATACTGTTAGACATATGGACATTTGAAATATGTCTGAAGCATTTTTTGAAATAATTAACATTTTTTAAAAGCCTTAAGAATACAGAAGTAGAGAAACATATTTATCAAAACAACATGTTACTGTGTATAGATGTCAGGCAACACACTATTAAAGGCAAAAAAATCTCATCAGAGTTTGAAGATCTTGACCTGAATGATGCACACTTTATGAAGTACCACTTCCCGGGCTGCAAAGAGGTATTTACTAGCATCTAAAGGTTCGAGAGAAGCTTCAAGGCCTAGAGCAGCATGCACTTCTTCAAATTATAAGTTACTGAAGCTGCGCCTGGGGAACACGTATCTAGACATAGCTGGTGAGGAGTTGGAAACACTAACCATTGAACTTCTTTTATTTTATTTTAATTACTACAATGTCACTAGTATTTTAACTCCCTAATCTATGGAGCAGAAAACAACACAGAGGCTATTTGCTTCAAATCAAAGTGGCATTACTCAAACAAAGTAAAGATGCTTCGTAAGACCCTCTCCAAGGATACATGGAAGTGCCTCACATTTACTTCCTGAAGGTTAGAGCACTGCTCCATCAGCAGCTGCCAAAGCAGATCACTGCACACGACTGACCGTGGCCTAGACGCTTCAGTATTAGGACCCTGAATCTAAAGAAGGTACCCTAAAAGCTTAATGATAAAGAAGAAAACACGAAACAATCTAATGGGTAATGCACATCGCGGTCCATTTGTTAAAATAAAGTTAATGTTATACTTATGCTAGTCCCATACTTTGAAAGCCATGACTGAGCTCCTGGAAGCTTCCAGTCAAGACATCCAAAAGCTGAAGGAAAAATGTCATTTATATTTTTGATACAGCAGCCATGTTGCTAAGCATCAATTGCTAAAGACAGGCAATAGAGGCAACTATCTTATTAAATCTGGAAAGTGAAATCAAGTATCTGAAACTATGGTTATAACAAGTGAGAAAACCCAGTCAGAGAAAGTATGCTAAAAGAAATTATGGAAAAGATATTTTTCATTGAAATGTATTAAAATATTTCATATAAGATTTGTAAGTATATTTATCTAAATTGATAACAAAACAATTCAAATGAAGAAAATGTCTTGTTCATATATATTGTCCACCAACACACTGTCTACTAATTTCCCTTAGCATTACAAATACTTCACTATACTTCTTCTGCTCATGTTATAGCTAACAGGACTAAACTACATAAACACTTCTGGATCAACAGAGAGAAACAGAAAAACTGAATGGTTGGTTTAGGCCTGTAATTCAGAGACTCTGCTAGGATGCAAAGCAGGAAATCAGACTTTC
>NW_004949126.1:873215-883174 GCF_000317375.1 Microtus ochrogaster | reverse complement strand
CACATAAATGACAGGTTACAGTCATGGCCTTTAGAGATGAAAATCGATTTTCCTATGATGACCACATTGATTGTATCTTCCTTGGATTTCTTGGCATCCATGTGATGC
This sequence comes from Microtus ochrogaster, assembly GCF_000317375.1. Lineage (NCBI taxonomy): Eukaryota > Metazoa > Chordata > Mammalia > Rodentia > Cricetidae > Microtus > Microtus ochrogaster. The sequence goes on along the minus strand of NW_004949126.1, from coordinate 883,066 downwards.
AGCTCTAACAAATGTATTTGCTGATTCTGATATGCATGCACATGTAACAACAAAACCACCTCCAGCCATCTTCCAGTTGTGAGGACTCTTAGCAATACACTGAGAAGAGAATATTGGCAAGAAAGAAATGAGTCTGATGTATCAACTCTAAGGCTAATAACTTTTTAAATCAAATGTATCCCTTCATGTGATTGCAATAAAGTTCCCTATTGGTGATAGTTCAAAGAGTCCTTATGCATTGTTATCTTCATTACTACCCAAACATATAGGAGTTTAATAGGTAATCCTGAATGTAAGTTATTTTAAAACACTGTTAATTATCAAGGTAATTGATTTATCTTCATATTTGCTTGTGAGAATTTAACTGGAGTAAAAGGAGCTAGTTGACAATTAGAGAAATTCCATACCCAAACACAGCTCATCTAGCTTTTCCTGGGGAAGTTAAGACTTTTAATCTGTTAGTGGGTTACAACATGACAAGTCTTGAAAAATGTGCTGGGGCAATGGTGGCATAGAACTTGTGGAAGTGGCCAGTCAATGTTTGGTTCAACTTGAGACACATGCTCTATACTGCCTGGATGACCAGGAACTGAAGATTGGAAAATCCAGAGACCTATGGGAGAACCAAACATGGCTGGTCTAAAAAAGAAAAAAGAAAAGAAACCAATGACATGATTCTTAATGATACTCTGCTAATTCATAGACTGCTGTCTTGTTCAGTTGTCACCAGAGAGGCTTCTTCCAGAAGCAGATGGAAGCAGGTACAAAGATCCATAGCCAGATATTATGCAGAGGGAGAGTCTAAATTGAAGGTCCCGACTGGGTCCCTAACCTCCGAGCTTGGGGAAGCTGGAAGAAGAAGAGGAGAAAAGATTGTAAGAGTCAGAGGGGATAGAGGACATCAGGAGAACATGGCCCACTGAATCAACGAAGCAAATCTCATATGGCCTCACAGAGACTGAAGGGACAAGCACAAGGTCCTCTATGTATACGTTAGCGCTGTCAGCTTTGTAGGACTCCTAACAATGCAAGTGTCTCTGAGTCTTTTGTCTGCTCTTGAGACTCTTTTCCTCCTATTGGGTAGCCTTGTCCAGCCTTGATATGAGGGCTTTTGTCTTGTCTTGTTGTGTCTTGTTTTTTCCTGTTTGGCTTTCATTTCTTGGTAGTGTCTTTTCTGAACAGGAAACAGAGGAGGAATGGATCTGGGGAGAGAGAGAGAGTGGGGAGGAGACAGAGGAGCAGACAGAAGGGAAACTATGATTGGGATGTATGAGAGAATAATCCATTTTAAAATCATTATGAGACATCACCCTCAAGATGCCTTAAAGGAAAAAAGTATACAATTTAAGCCACTGTCAGCTTAGGTTCTCTGTCCCTTGAAGTCAAAGCATTCTATTGGATACACACTGAAGGTAGCAATTCATAAAATGAGGCACTTACCGACTGAGAAGCACACTGCCAGGCAGCAACAACTCAATCATTCCAAGATAAACTTCAGTTTATAACCTAGTTAAGAATGGCCTTGATGCAGGGGGAGGAGCTTGGTCTCAACCTGTCACCTTGAAGTGCTTTGTTGCCCCAATGGGAGGCCTGCCCCGTTCTGGACAGAGGAGGAACAGGTGGTGGGAATAGACTAGACAGGAGGTGGGGCAAGGGAACAGGAAAAGAGATAGGTGGAGAAACTGTGGCTGGTATGTAAAGTAAATAAAAAATGTAATTAAAAATAAGAAACTCAAGTTTCTTTATCTCTAGCTGTAAAAGATCGTTCAAGGTATATACGTCTTTCTTCTTTATTTCAACTATCTACAACATAGAGTTATTACTGAGACTATTTTCTGCAAGGGTAGGCAAGTCCCCGAAACTCCAGATCCCTGAGTGTCTTTGCTTCTGCTATGCCTCCACATGTTTGCCACTGACACTGCCTCTGGTATCTGGCACAGGGTGAATGGGAGTGAGGAATAAAGAATAAAGAAAAAATCAGAAGGAAACCATTAAGAGAGTGTGTATGTCTTTTCCTTTACCCCCTCAGATAAAAAGTCTTAGTGCTGACTCCATGGATTTCCCTAAAGCCCTGAGCTGCTGGTCCCCCGAGATATACGACCTGTAAATCTTCACTGGAAATAGAGGAGATACTTAGACTTTATACAGCCATACATAAAATAAGACGTCAAAGACATAATTACAAATAGTTGATTAGTATCAAATTACTTACAGGGAAATTTGCATCAATCTATAGCAATACTGACTATTACTTCAGAGGATTATTTTCTAAAGTAACATTTTCCTTAACAAATTAGATAAGAGCCAAAACATGAAAATTATCTCAGTTTGTCAAGAAACCACAAAACTGCTGTTTTTAAGTAGGAAGTACTATTAGACAATGGAAAAGAAAACAAATAATTACAGGTATATAGAGTCTATTATAGAGGTTACAGCTTAAAATTTAAAACTAGTAATTATAACTCAACAGAGTTTTATCAGAGAGGTCACATTAGATAACTGTAAATGAATAGGATGGCATCTCAACCATTCTTAGATTTATAAATGTGTATCTAAGTGTGATCCTTGGAATGTTTAAGAAAACCAAGTATTACTGTATCAAATAAACTTGGATGATGCTACACACCATGTTTACCTGTTGAATATTCATCATACTTCACAATGCTATATCGTAAATAAGCTACCTAACTAGAGATCTATCCTATTCAAATTTACTAGACTTGAGAACACTTCCCTTACTATGTAATTAGGAATGTTCTGTACGTCCTGATGAAACTTACTGGGGTTATTTATCCTTAGGAGTGAAGGTTTAAGTTATTTTCACCACTGTCCCTATGCTATGAAGTGGATAATAACCATTTTTATACTATAAATAAAAAGCCCAGTCAAATCTCTAACATTAAGTGAGCTCGCTCTTAAAAATTTTCCTTTAATGGTAGAACTTAAACATTTCCTGATTCAACAGCAAAAAGAATATGTAGTTTTAACAATAAAGTATACATATATGTGTTCATTTCCATTTAAAGTATGTCAAACAAAATATTTTTATAATAGGTTTTATTCAAGATCCATTTTAGTAAAATGCATTAAAGTGTATGTAATTTTGCATTTCTGTATAAATATAAAAGAAATATGTTTATATATCTGAAGCATACTCTCAAAAATCTGACTAGATGATGTTAGACTATTTAAAGCATACAGAGATTAAAAACAAGTCTATATTTTCTATGTGTACTACCTGCTTTCAGACTCTAAATTTAATGATAACTATGTCCAGAAAATAATCTAAAACAAGAAGGATCCCAAGAAATACTGGATGGTAGCTAGAACTACTTCATCACAACACTCCTAGAAGGGCAGAATTGACACAGCGAGCTGGTACATGCAGGGAGTACAACTTCATGTACACAGAGTACTCAGCACATTCCTCTACTAGAATGTGGTCACCACCACAAAGTCCACAAGCTCATGCATAAGATCAAGACACTACATACAGCTGAGATCACAGGGGCATGCAGATAACAACAGCGTGCTAGATCATCGTACCAAAAGTGTGCAGATGTTCTCCCCCACCCCATGAGCCACTGCCAGCAGTTGCTATGGAGTTTGGTTACCCATATCCATGACATGAACGGTGTCCTTTGGAGAATCTTGTTCCCTGTGGCTGTAAGTATTCTTATATTTATATTTTAATGATGTTTGCTATGAACGATCTTAAGTACAAAACTAGAAATCATGGAAAAGTACACTTTTTTTTATAATAGTCAACAATTATATGCACCTTATCTCAAGCAGCTATGATAAACACCATTTATATTTGAACATACCATCAACAATAATTTATCGTTCACGTAGATGAACCCAGAAAAATATGTCTGATGACAGTGCTCCAGTGAGTGGGGGAAAAATAAATCTCCAAAAAGTACTTTGACTATAGCATTCAAAAATCTGTGTAAGAACCACCCCATGACCTGGCTAATTTCACTCATATTGCCAAGTTCTACATGAGAATATCTTTCTGATAACTTTCTTTTATGTGACTTTGATTATACAGGCTTTACTTTGTAAACAACAAACAAATTTATAATGAAAATTAGAATACTGTCATTAAAAGGTTTTCCCCCATTTTTCTGAACACATTAAATGATTTTCAGTATTTAAATGCCTTTTGGGAAGTGGCCTATTTGTCCTGCAAGTGTATTCTGGAAAAGACAGAATTTTATTTTCCTATAGGTAATACCTACTAAAGTATTACTGATATTCACGCAATCAGAGACGCAGAGTCTGGAGCCACAGACATCTGGAGTGGCTCAGCTCTGTGCTGTTTGGCAGCACTATACAGACCTTTCAGAATAATGAATTAAATTATTCAAGAACACTCTATGGTATTCTAAACCAGGCCCATGAATAAAAAAAAAAGAAATACAGCCAACTCTCAATAACAATGGAAGGTAGGATGGAAAAGCAAACTGACAATCCAAAAATCTTATTTTGATCAAATACTTAAAAAATTCAAATCATCACCACATTAAAAAAGGACTTGAATACTACCTTTTTTCTTCCCTCAAAACACTCTTGAAGTTATTAACAAGAACTCTATGGTATAATGTACACAGTTGCAAACATAGAAACATATTTTTGTGTCTATTCCTAATTTAGACACTTTAAACTATCAAGCCCATTTCCTGATGTGTGACTTACCATGGTCAGTACCAGCAATGACATCTCTCTCTCTGACTGCACTACTTGGCACTTTCTGAGTTATACTTTACTTACAATGGATCATTTGCAAGTCATATGATTAAAGATGATAATTTGATTCAACATTAGTATAATTTATGACAGAAGCCAGTGAGACTTCATAAACTGAGTATAATAAGATGGGGGCTTACAAAAGCTGTCTCTCCTGATCCTCACACATTCTGGAGCAAAGCACTACCTACCCTAGCTGCCCTCAGTCTTCTCTGGCAATCACCACACAATTGCCAAGCAGACCAAAGCAAAACATCAGAAAGCTCACCATATGTGCTGTTTAATCAGCAGCCAGTAACAGCCTAATTACAATTAAAACACAAAGGCTCTGAAGCTACTCCAGTCTCTGAGTAACTACAGTGAGATCACTGTACAACACACGTTTGCCACAGAACAAGACCTGAAGGGTGACATGCTCATATTGCTATCTGTTTACACAGAAGATGTTATGAAAAGAAATTATACTCTGTAGCAAAAGACACTGGGAAATTATAATAAAGGGATAAGTGATAAACTCTAATTTGTGATAATTCCTTATTGTTTACTAGCATTTTTACTAATGTAAAAAGTGGCTTTTTACATTATAATGGCTTTAAATATATAGTTTGAATGCTAGCTTTTAATAAATTATTCCATTTTAATTAAGAATATCATGAGTTTTTTGGGCATGGTAGCACACTGTTTAAGGTCCCAGAACTCAAGAAGCTGAACCAGGAGGATCAGAAGTTCAAGGCCAGTCTGAGTAACATAGTAAATTCAAGACAGGCCTGGGTAATAAAAAAAAAACACTGTCTCAAAAAGCCCAAACCACAACAGTAACAAGAAAAAAAAAACATTAGAATTTTACCTACTTCCTTAAAACATTGATAAGAAAAAAGAAAGATAACAGACATCTGATTGTCAATATTACAGCATATAATTTGCTATACTTGTAAGAATAAGACTAAATGATTAAGTGTATGTTTAACAATGATATTCAGTTTTATAAGTGTACAAGAAAAATTTAACAAAGAAACTATAAATAGTAAGTGAAAATCAATTTATTTAAAATATACTGTCACTGGGTTATTTCATTCATAGTTATAAAGGTAATACTTAAATTTAAGCTTAAAATTAAAAACTGGCAAAATATTTTCCCAGTTACAACAAAATTGAGATAATTTTAAAAACTACTTGGATGCATGACTTACAATTCTTTTCCTCCCTGATTAAAAATGTATTTATTTATGCATTTTATGTATATTGGTGCTATACTAGCATGTATGCCCGCATAGAAGAAAAGGACATCAAATTCCATTATAGATGGTTGTAAGCCACCAAGTGGCTCCTGGGACTTGAACTCAGGACCTCTGAAAGAGCAGTCAAAGTGTTTTTCTTAACTGTTGAGCCATATCTCTAGCCCCCAACTTAAATGACTTTTAGTAACTTTATAACAAGTGAAATCATCTTAAAATAACTATTAAATTAAGATAGTTCTAGTTAATGTTCCCATAGAAAACAATGCACCCAGAAGCAGTAACTTCCAAGGTCATTTCATTTCTGTTTGGAGGCATGAGTCCAGTATATGTGTAAGCATTTCTGAAACTTTTAATTTTTAAAAATACATTAAAATAAGAATAGGAAAAAGTGAGGGAAATTTTTCTTTTCACATTTTCATTGTTACATATAATGAAAGAAGTAAACATCATTTTGAAACAGAATCAAGAGAAGGTTCTAGATAAAGTGAAATTATGCTTTCTAATTAAAAAAATGATTATGTTTGTACATGTGTATGTGCTGGTTCCGTGATACAAGTGTGTAAGTTAGAAGGCAACTATGGAGTCTGTTTTCTCCCTTTACCTTTGTAAGAGTTTTAGGGATTGAACTCAAGCCGCCAGACTTGCATGGCAAGCTCCTTTACCTGCTGAGCCATCTTGCCAGCTAAAGTCATCAATATTCAACATCTTGATACAGTACACTAGAATAATATTTTCTGTGATTATCTTTAACAAAGTACATTACTACTAACTAGAATAGATGGAAAGATAATGGTGCAGATATAATTTGGTGAACATATTACATGTATGTTCTCAATAACAATGTTTTGTACTTCCTGGTAATATGTACCTCAGACCGGTAGAGTACTGTATACACCTCAAGATGTTGTTATACAATGTTAGCAGGTGGAAAGATTAGAATATGATCAGGGAAGGCAAATAAAATGCATTATGACATATAACAGTAACAATACTTGGTTTTTCAGAGATTGGAAAGGCATGTTCAATTACTTTTATTTATTTATTTATTTTTTCTTTTAATCACTGCTTGGCCCATTTCTATTCAATTACTTTTAATTTCACCTGCAAGTTTATAATATTAGAAGATTGCAGCAAAATCATAAAAGTCAGCCTGAAGCAAACAATCCTGTTCTCTCCTTACCTCCTCTGGGTTGGCATTGAAGGTGAGGCTCCCTTCATCCAGCTGCAGGTACAATTTCCTAAAAGAGAATCCTAAAGGTGGGCTCTTATTGTATATAGAACAGTGACCCCAAGTGGATTTACACAACCTAAAAAATAGAAAAGGAAACCAAAGTTATAACATTTCCTAAGATAAACACATTCACATGATAAAATTCTAAAATTAGATGACACCGAATTAGACTCTGCAGCTGTCAGAACACCATCTAAGAATGGAGTCATGCAAAGAGAATTCTCAGTGCTCATGAAAAAACTCCAAGAAAACAAGTCTTGTGACCTCAATTTCTTCAAAAACATGGACTTGTTCTTCAAATGTGCTCTCATGTTCCTCCCAGGGTAATGGATAGGAGAGAGTTTTCTTCAGATCTCCATTACAAGTGGCTATTGCTGTTTGTTATATGCCTCCATGGAAACCATATTTTGCCACATAAGGCCTGTCCTTGTGACTGAACACCTTACTCATGGGATTCTTCTTAATCCTCAGAGTGCAAGCTGTCTGATGCTCTGAATAAAGTTGGCTATACAGGAGAGTTTAGTCCGCCTCATTTTAGGGTCCTTTCTCCCAGGTCCCACTGCATTAAGAGCAGTAAATATGTGATTATAAACTTTTATTTTACATTTTTTACTTCTGCTTTACTAGAATATTACAAGTGCCATACAATTAGCAATTTCGGTTGCTTCTAAGAATTTCAGTTACAATGATTAATCATATTTATGAATACTATCTGAAGTTAAACACAAGCAATTAAAAATAATCAGTGATAGACGACAATCACTTAGAGATTGCTGAAATGACAGTCACTATTTTCAGAGTTTTAGTTGTATTGGCTTGCTCAATCCTATCAACAATTCTCTGACATTGGTTGTAGTCAAAATTTCCTTTGTGAGACTGCCAGCCCACAAATAATGAGACCAAAACTTATTATTAATTATTAAAGCTTGGCCTTTAGTTTAGATTTGTTCCCAACTAGCTTTTATAATTCAAATTAACATGCTTTTATTAATCTACGTTCTGCCTTGTAGCTTTTACCTTCCTCCCACCCTTTTTGTGTTGTTTTTCAAGACAGGATTTCTCTGTTGCTTTGGGGCCTGTCCTGGAACTAGCTCTTGTAGACCAGACTGGTCTCGAACTCACAGAAATCCACCTGCTTCTGCCTCCCAGAGATTAAAGGTGTGTGCCACCAATGCCCAGAGTCTCTCTCTCCCATTCTGTACATCTGACTTGTTCCACATCTTGGTGGCATCTTTCGGCCTCTCTTCTTCCCAGAGTTCCTCTCTCTCCCTGGAAATCCCATCTATTCTTTCCTGCCTAGCTATTGGCCATTTATCTCTTTAGTAAACCAATCAGAAGGTGTCTTAGGCAGAGACACCTCTTCACACAGTGTAAACAAATATTCTGTAGTAGTTAGTACACAATACAAGAAACAGAAACAAGAAAATTCCCAAAAGAAATCCAGCTAACATGCATGTAGCAACATTTAGTCTTATTCAATGCTCACAATGCTAAGAAGTTAGTCAGAATCTATTAAATAACCCACACCAACTGTGATGTAATACTAATGCTGGACAAGGAGAATTCACTTGCTTTTTCAAAAAAAAGCATATATTAACAAATTAGCAAAGAATAATTCTACAACTGTGCACATCAAGTACTGAGATGATGACCATGCTTAAGATACTGTTTCAGATCCATGATTCTTCACTACCATGAAGACAACAGCTGTTAAAATTTCTATTCAACGTTGAATAAGGACTGTACTTAATGCGCCATTTTTTCTAGACTAGGACTGTGCTTTCCAATCTATAAAGAGGCACTAGTTAGTATCTGAAAGCTAAAGCTAATGCTCAGAGTCCTGGAAATACATCAGGGGACTAAGTATATCACTATCAAGACAAAGAAAATACTGAATCTATATCTGATTATATTTTAAATGTCTTTACAACCCTGATTATAAAGAGATTCAGAACTGATTCCACTAAGTTTCGAACTGAATATCCTTTTATGCACAAATAGAGACTCAGTTGGGTGTGGCAGTGCACACCTATAATCCTAGCAATGGGAGGCCAAGGCATGAGGAGTTGCGGCCAGTTTGGGCTACAAACAAAACAAACAATAAAGTAAAACAAATTTAAAATAAAAGCTCGCAAGTTAAGTTTGTGGAAAATGCTAAGATGTAGGGAAAAAAAAGGATGACAAAGAATAAGCCAGTTTTAAAGTATTATTCTAATCCCCTTCTATAATGATCAAAGCATTAAAGACTCACTTATTTTAAATAGTACTACACAAATTTGTGCTAACTCAGTATGACAACACAGCAAATGTTAAAACAAGTTATTTTATGTATTTTAAAATACTTTTATACTACAATTCTGAGACCTTAGGAAGCTTACGTCAGAAATGCTGCTCCTAGAAATATTTCTCCCCTGGAATCTGGCAATTTCAATTAATTTATCAAGTCTCTCAATTAACTTTCCAATCTAGGTATGCTATCATTATTGATAAGTTCTTAATCATTATGAAAGCTACTTTAAACGATGAGTCTTAAACTCTGGGAAGAGTACTAGGACATCTGAAATCCAGTGACTCTTCTGATTGATAGCATTGATAGAGTACTAGGACATCTGATTGATAGCATTGATAGA
>NW_004949126.1:830976-872945 GCF_000317375.1 Microtus ochrogaster | reverse complement strand
TCCAGTGACTCTCCTGATTGATAGCATTTTCAGGACTTAAAAGAAGAAACCACGCTGCTATGAGCTTTCATTAGAGTGGGAAGCTATTTAGGAACAAATGACATCTTTTGAAAAAAAATATAGATTCCATTCTACAAAAGCTTGTGTGCAACAGCTATTAAAATGTCCACGTAACCAACTGTCTGTCATGGTTTCTAATGTTTACCTGCCTCAGTGATAAAAATGAGTTTTAGAAAAAAACATAGGTGAAGTTGTCACAATTTAAATGTTGATGACACCAAATGCTGTTAAACAGAAACACGAAAATGCACCTGCTCACTTTGAAATTAAGGAAAACACTGTTTTTACTGATGTTTAAGTATGCCTGTTCTTCAAATGGTACTCCTCTGGGAAATACAAACTGCACCAAGGTATAAAGACTACACACGTTGAATTATAACTTCTTATGCAGCATGGGTGTGCTTCTCAAATGGCTGCTGTGTACTAAACAGACATGTTTTGATGTAACTTCCTTCCTTCTCTCTGTGCACTCATCGTCCCATTGTCTTCTCTACTGTCTTTCTGGCAATATCAATACTGACTGAGAAGACAACTAAGAAGATAATTGTTCTAGGATTTAGTAAAATAAATAAGCTCATATTAAATGAAATTATTTCACAACACATGCTAAGTAAAGAACATTAAACAAGACAAGGATCCGACCTAAATGCTCTTGGGTTGAACTTACCCTTGCCAGAGAAGTTCATCATTAGCAAGGTCTTGCCAAACACATGAGGCTAAGCAGAGGTCAGTTGCATTTAGGTAGGACAAGATGGTGAAGCTTAGCTCAGGTGGCAGCATTTCCAGGTTAATGAACCCTTCCTGCTCTTTGGACTTTTTTGCTTTCAGAAGATGATATATATCGATGCCTCCTTGGGCTTGTTTCCGTTGGCTGGACTGAGAAATGTTGCTTGAAGTCCCTCTCCTGCTCTGCTCTCTGCTGAGGTAGCCTGGCTCACTGTAGGCTTCCTGCTGGAGATGCTGGTTTCTGGCCACTCTCCAGAGTCCTTGACCCATCTGCAAGCCTGAGAGAAGGGCAGAAGGTAATGAGGGTGACATGAAGTTAAACCATCAAATCTGACAGCACACTTGTTTACCAGAATTATAATTTCTCACTAAAGCCCCGTGAAAGCTGTAGGGTATTATAAAAAAGAGTTGGGGTGTTGGGGTGAAGCATTTGGGAGAGAAGTTTAACTACCTGGTCTGCTCATTGCCTCTCTCAGCTTGCTTGCTAAAGATTTTTAAGATCCACAGGTGACATAATCATTTTTTCATTTGGTAGGAGTTAAGTTGCTGATGTCCTGAAGACACTTAAAATGATATTTATGTGAACTTGTGGGCCAGCATTAAAGCCAGCTCTGAGCAGAGCACAGGGCTTCAGTTAAACGGCCTCCAGACACTGCTTTTTATCACAACTCAGGCTCAGCTAAGCTAGTTCCTTTTAACCAGACTCCCAGATGCACACCAGCTGTGATGCAGGCTTTCCGTTTAATTCCTGCCAGTCTACACTTAGGCTGGAGACTGTAATAAACTGTAACATAGGCCCTGAAGTCTAATTCCAAACCTTATAAATTAGACACCTAGAACTCAGGGATAAATTTCTCAGCAATAACGAACTACTTGGTTTCACTGGTGCCTACAAATGAAGTTGTAATTTAGAATAACTTTCAGTTCTTCTCCAAACAGCCCTGTGGATTTGTCCAAGGCACCTGGGAAAAGGTGTAAGGTGTGTTCCAGTCTCCCCCACCATGTTACCTGGACTCACCAGACACAGGTATTTAGAAAATGACAGGCTTAAACTTATTTGACACTGCTTTCAAAACAAGCAGTTTTTCCTGAGCAAATAAGCTTACTATGAAAAACTAAACCAGAAAGAGCACTGAATACAAATAATTACGTTCACGAATCCCTTCTCAAAAAAAAAAAATCTTGTCTCATTACTCATTCAAAAATTTTAGAAAAAAAAATACAGATTTTCACATAAATCAGTAAAATAACTTTCATGGTATGATCTGAACCTTAGATGAACACAAAAATACAAAACAACCCATTGGACACACAAAACAAACCACTAGTTAGCAAAATGGAAACGTCCTAGAAATAACTTCAGTTTCCAGAAGAATTTCAAGAATACTGAGAGTATTATTTTCTTACATAAAAGAAGTCACATGAATATTTACTAAGTATTTGGCTATTATTGGGACAAAGCTACTATATGAGGTTACTTATGGATCAAAATAGAAAAAAATGGTTCAGGGCGAGTTTAATTCTTATCCCTTACCTTGATGTCTTTGGGAGTCCACATATAAAGGGTGCATACATATGCATATATTATATATATATACACACACACACGTACATATACGTTCCACCTTTTTTGTGTTTGTGTGTGTGTGATGGTCACAAAGAGAAGGAATATACTAATGATTTTCAAATGTGGGAAATTTTGTTTTTGTACATAAAGAATAAACCTTTCTTGTCCTAAAACACAAAACTAAATACTATTATTAAGTTGGAGGCCTCATCCTAGCCCCTGGCATCCATCTTTGGAAGCCCCCTTTCCTGAGAGTTGCCTCAGTCCAAACTCCACCTCCCCAGGGAGGGTCAAGACCACTCCCACAGGCTATTTAGACTGCCCCCCAGAAAATAAACACATAGTCTTCCCTCTTCCTCCCTGATGGTCGTGTAGGCTTGTTGCCCCCCCCCCCACTTCGTTTTTTCCCAAGGCCACCAGAGAGCACAGACATCCAATGAAACCTAGATATCTTTTAATTTGTCTGATTTGGGCTGATTGGATTGGGATTATTTTTCCAATGGAGACGCTTGTTGGTAAGAAGTATTCCTAACATTTATCAGTTTAGCTAGCCTCAAATTTTAAAAATTAAATTCATGGGACTGAAGAGATGACTCAGTGGTTAATAGCACTGAATGTTCTCCTAGAGGACTGAAGTTCAATACCCAACAGCCACAAGTGAGTTCATAATAATCTGTTACTCCGGTCCCAGGGGTTCTCCAACGCCCTCTTCTAGTTTCTGCAGGCACTACACATAGAGTGCAAGCACATACATTCAAAGAAACACTAAGACACACAAAATCAAAATATTAAGACAAACCACAATCTCAACTTCATATGGAAAAACAAAAAACTCAGGATAGTCAAAACAATGCTGTACAATAAAGGAACTTTCAGAGGCATCACCATCTTTGACTTCAAACTCTACTATAGAGCTATAGTAACATCATAAAAGCAGCTTGGTATTGGCACAAAAACAGACAGGTGGACCAAAGGAATCAAATAGAAGACTATGGTATACTCACACACCTATGAACACCTGATTATTGACAAAGCAGCTACAACTATAAAGTAAAAAAAAAAGAAAGAAAGCATCTTTAACAAATGGTGCTGGAATAACTGAATGTCAATATGTTGAAAATGCAAATAGATCCTTATCTATCCCCATGCACAAAACTCAAATCTAAATGAATCAAAGACCTCAAAATAAAACTAACCACACTGAACCTCATGGAAGAGAACGTGGGAAGTAGCCTTAAATGCATGGGCACAGGAGACCACTTCCTAAATATAACCCTAGTAGCACAGACACTGAGAGCAACAATAAATAAATAGGACCTCCTGAAACTGAGAAGCTTCTGTAAAGCAAAGGACATGATCAACAAGACAAAATGGCAGCCTACAGAATGGGAATAGATCTTCACCAACCCCACATCTGGGAGAGAACTGATCTCTAAGTTATACAAAGAACTAAAGAAACTAGATATAAAAAGACCAAATAATCCAATAAAAAATGGGGTACAGATCTAAACAGAGAACTCTCAAAGGAATATCAAATGGCTGAAAGATACTTAAGGAGATGCTCAATATCCTTAGCCATCAGGGAAATGCAAATCAAAATAACTCTGAGATTCTATCTTACACTTGTGAGAATGGCCAAGATAAAAACTCTGATGACAGCTTATACTGGAGAGGATGTGGATCAGGGGGAATACTACTCCATTCCTGGTGGGAGTGCAATCTTATACAGCTACTTTGGAAATCAGTATGGCAGTTTCTCAGAAAGTTAGGAATCAATCTACCTTAAGACCCAGAAATATCACTCTTAGGCATATACCCAAAGGATGCACACTCACATCACAAGGGCATTTGCTCCCCTACGTTCATATCAGCATTATTCATAATAGCCAGAACCTGAAAACAACGCAGATGCCCCTCAACTGAAGAATGCATGAGGAAAATGTGGTACATTTACACAATGGAGTACTACTCAGCAGAAAAAAAAACCCAGTGACATCTTGAAATTTGAAGGCAATGGATAGAACTAGAAAAAACCATCCTGAGTGAGGTAACCCAGATCCAGAAAGACAAATATAATATGTATTCACTTATTAGTAGATGATAGACATAAATCAAAGAACAATTAGGCTACAGGCCACAACCCCAGAGAACCAAGGTAACAAAGACGATCTTAATAGAGATATACATGAATCTGCCTAGGAAGGGGAAAAAAGACAAGATCTCCTGAGTAAATGGGGAGCTTGAGTAGGAGGGGGATGGTGGAAGGGGAGGGAAGAGGGTGGAAAGGGAGTGGGGAAAATGTATAGCACATTCCTATGCAAACAAAATAAGAAGAGTGTGTGTGTGTGTGTGTGTGTGTGTGTGTGTGTGTGTGAAAGAGAGAGAGAGAGGCAATCGTTCAGCTGCTAAGAGCACTCACTGACAGCTCTTGCACAGGCCCTGAATGTGGATTCCAGTACCCACTTACAACTGCCTAGTCCAGTCTCTGCCCAGCATGAGCACCACATTTTCCTTCATAGGCACTAATGCTTGTTAGGAAATGAGAAAGTGGGCACACTTGGAAGATAGTTTGGTAGATTTTTGCAAAATTAAAATACTTGCATGTATAATCAAGACTCATATTTCTTGTTATTTACTTACATAGGTTAGAAGCATCTGTTCAAACAAAAACCCTGTTCATGAATGTCTATAACAGTTTTATTCATAATTGCCCAAATTTAAAAAAAAGATATACTTCAGCAGGAAGTGCATACACAATGGCACATCCATACAATGAAATATTACTCAGCATAAATAGTTTAAACACTAAAACACAATGATAAAACAGATATAAAACTATTGTCACTTGTGACAGTTACTTGGTCAAAACAATTCAGATGAACACTGAGATCACCTAATATGCCAAAAATTCTAATTGAAAAACACATTTTTTGCCAGGCGGTGGTGGCGCACGTCTTTAATCCCAGCACTTGGGAGGCAGAGGCAGGCAGATCTCTGTGAGTTCGAGACTAGGTCTACAAGAGCTAGTTCCAGAACAGGCTCCAAAACCACAGAAAAACCCTGTCTCGAAAAAGCAAAGAAAAAAAAAACCCACATTTTTTATATTTGTAAAAATGAATTTTGCTATATAACATTAATTTTTGTGATGAAGTTAGTGTTGGTTATTTATCTTTACTAAGTAAAATAGATAATTCTATCTTTAAAATATTCCTGTAAGAGTATACTAATTTACATGTAAATAGAAGTTACTCTCATTATGCATGGTAGTGATTTCTATAAAGTTGTTATAAACACTGGAATAGTGAAGACAGAACCACCTTCCTGTGGAAAAACGGAAGGTTAAGTTTCTGCAATGACCAAATGAGTAAATGAACATGATGAAAGAATTTGTTTTCCTAAATTATGCAAACACAACCTCTGACCTATAAAGTACTTACTTACTCCTTACACTATCAAGTAATGGTATGTGTGTCTCAAAGATATTGTATACACTTTTGTTTTAAGAGCAAAATAATTCATACTCAATTTGAAACACATACACGTATGTCATAGTGGACAGTAAATTCTGAAGTCTTACCTTCATGGATGCTAAGTTACCCTGAACAGTCACTGGGAACATGTACTGAACAATAGCTGATTTTACTAATTTAATCATAAGATTTTTTATTTTGATTTGTTTATTAATATTTCTTACATTTCAATTTTCTGTTTCTAAATTTCAATGCTGTTATAGCAGAGCAGCTCAGCTGACATTAACAGAAACAAGATTTAAGGTGGATTTGAAAACAAAAAAAAAACTTTTGAAAACTATTTACTTATAATTCATAAGCTTAATTAGCTAAAGCTCCATTTAAAAATAAATAGCACATGAAATGGCTTAGCCAGCAAAGGCATTTGCTGTAAAGACTAACGACCCATGCTGGGTCCCCAGGACCCACAGAGTAGAAGAGAAACGACTCTCATAAATTGTCCTCTCGTCTTCTGATGGAGGAGGGTCATCTGTCTATGTGTTACTCTCACTGGTTAATAAAGAAACTGTCTTGGCTTTTTGATAGGGCAGGATTTAGGTAGGTGGAGTAGACAGAACAGAATGCTGGGAGAAAGAGAGCATAGTTGGTCAGACGCCATAGCTCTCTTCTCCGAGATGGATGCAGATCTTTCCCGGTAAACCACCACCTTGTGGTGCTACACAGATTATTAGAAATGGGTTAATCAAGATGTGAGTTAGCCAGTAAGAGGCTAGAGATAATGGGCCAGGCAGGGTTTAAAAGAATACAGTTTCCATGTAATTATTTCAGGTAAAGCTAGCTAGGAGCTGGGCTGCAGCCCACCACTCCTATCTCTACAGTCTTCAGATATGTGTAGTGACAAAGGTACACCCACACGCATACTAACACACTCATACAAATGCACACATATATAAACAAAACAAAGTAAAAAAATTACAATAGAGAAAGAGTCACACTCCTTTGGAGACATGGCCACTGGTAGGTGGCTCAAGCTCCAGAGGGTGGCCCACACTCATGTGCATATGGACAGGACTAACTAGATTCAAGAGGTTTTTTTTTGTCCCTTTTTTAATATTAAGGAGAACATGATGTTGTGTATGAGTGTGACAGAAACTACAGGGAGCTGAAGGGAAGTCATGGTGGATGGCTATGACAAAAAACATTGGATAGATATATGAAAAAATGTAAAGAATTATTTATAATGGAAGAAGAGTAGTTTTGAATATTGCAGAGAGGGAATCATTAACTTAGATGTCCTAAAGATGTCACAAAAGGTGGAGGACTTGAAAACCACAGGAAAAAGAAGGGAACGATTCAGGGAAAGATATGAAATGAAAACAAAAGCTGCTTCTTTACTTGCACAATAAGGATAAAAAAGATTCTTCTTTTGGGTCTGGAGAATAATTCAGCAGTTAAGAGCACATACTGGTCTTGCAAAGGACCTGCGTTAAGTCAGCAGCCACTCTGGGCAGCCCACACATGCCTGTAACTCCAGATTGGTGAGATCGAATATTCTGGCCTGTGAGTGCCTGAACACACATCCACAAAACAGACATACAGACATACAGCACACACAGATTTAAAAATTATGTCCTCTTATGAATAAATGGTTACAAAAAACATACCCTAAAGTAAAGACCATCAGTCATATTGGAGTCCATGCATCTTAAGTCAACATTTTATTTCCTCAACAATCTAATGGTCAGTCATTAAAGTACTACTTAAACACATACACACAGTCTAAAGAAATGTAATCAGTGACTCTTCAGCAAAGCTAGCAGTTTTCTAGGTGTATTTGTGTGTTTGGTTTTACAGTATGTGTGCATGTGCACAGGGAGGCCTGAAGTCCTCCACTGCTTTCCATCTTTGGTTATTAATACAGAAACAGAAGCTCATGGGTTGGGGCAATACTGATTGGTCAAGGAGCTTCAGGGATCAGCCCCCACACAGGCTTTGCTCATGACTGCTAAGGATCCAAACTCATCTTCATGCTTGTATAACTGAGCAAGTCCCCAGCCCAAAGTTAACAATTACAACTCTGATTTTAACAGACATTTCTCCTTCACATGTTGCATGTACTGGGAGCCGCCTACAGCATTTCTGTAATATGGAGTTAGTGAAAAAGGTTCATCTTTCTCGTAGCTTTCACATTTCCAGGCCATTTGATATTTCCTTAAAATCTTGAAATAAATGTTGTTTTGTTTTGTTATTGAGATTTGGTCTCTCTTTGTAGCTCTGGCTGTGCTAGAATTCAACAGACAGATCAGACTGGCCTGGAACCCAGAGATCCATCTGCCTCTGCCTCCTGAGTGTAGGAGGCATGTGCTAACAGCTTGGCCTATCAAGAATTCTTAAGGCAACATTTCTTAAACACAGACTGAGTTAGCTAAAGGCAAATTAAAACAAAAGCAATTATGATACCTTGAAAAGGGAAGCTTGGAATTAACTTGACGATGTGTCATTACTCTTGAACAAACTTTGGACAATTTGGATATTAAGTAAGAAGAACATTCAATCAACAGTAGGAAAAAAATAAAGCAAAAAGGTAATGGACATTTAAAAGGAAAAATAGTGAAATTGGTATTGCTGTACATAACTAATATGATCAGGACTGTTTCAAATAGTTCTAATACATGTGGAAATGGTTTTACTCAATACTTTCTCAAAACCAGAATAAATTTAATTTAAATCACCTAATTTTAATATATACTTGTTTCTACTAAAATAGTAAGATAAATATTAGAACAGTTTAATTGCACAAAGCCAAATATTTAATAGAAAACCCAATTAAAAACATCTAGACATTAAGTACTAAAGTCTTGGGTTTTATTGTGTTGAAACTGGAAACTGAAGTATATAATGCCTGCTTCAGAGAAATGAACAAAGTGTTTTGGGCACTAGTCCTGTGAAGAAGTTTATAGTTCTAATTATTTCATAGTTTGCTGTCTTTTAAGCCTCCAAGTCACAGTGTAGGAGAAACTAAAAATCTGCCATGATATAAGCCAAGACAATTCATACAGAAATATCTTTTTTTGTTAATGTGAATTACATTATCTTTCTTCTATTCACTTTTTCATAGGGCACATTTTGATAATATTTTCCCTCCCTCCAGATCCTCTCACATCCTCCCCAACTTTCTTCTCAACCAGTCTCGCATTATTTCTTTCTCTTTTTTGTTTCTTTTTTTAAAAAAGAAAACAAACTATATTTTTTCATTTTACATACCAATCCCAGTTCCCAACCCATCCCCTCCACCTTTCCTCCCTACCCCCCCCACATCTCACTCCTCAGAAAGGGTAAGACACATTGTTTTGGGGAAGGTCCAAGGCCCTCCCTACTACATCTAGGCTGAGCAAGGTATCCCTCCAAAGAGAATAGGTTCCCAAAAAGTCAGTATATGCAGTAAAAATAAATCCTGGTGCCATTGTCAGTGGCCCTCCCTACTACATCTAGGCTGAGCAAGGTATACATTCAAAGAGAATAGGATCCCAAAAAGCCAGTACATGCAGTAGACATAAATCCCAGTGCCACTGTCAGTGACCCCTCAGTCTGCCCCAGCCATACAACTGTCACCCACATCCAGAGGGTCTAGTTTGGTCCTATGCTTATTCTTTCCCAGTCCGGATGGAGTTGGTGGGCTCCCATTAGCTCAGGTAAGCTGTTTAAATGGGTGTCCCCACCATTGTCTTGACCTCTTTGCTCATATTCTCACTCCTCCCACTCTTTAACTGGACTTCGGGAGCTCAGCTCAGTGCTCTGCTGCAGATCTTTGCCTCTGTTTCCATCAGCTGTTGAATGAAAGTTCTATGGTAACAAGTAAGATATTCACCAATCTGACTATAGAGCAAGGTCAGTTAGGGTACCCTCTCCTCTATTGCTTAGGGTCTTAGCTGGGGTCATCCTTGCAGATTCCTGGGAATTCCTCTAGTGTCAGGTTTCTTGTTGGTCCCATAATGGTTCCTTCAATCAAAGTATCTCTTTCCTTGCTCTCATCTCCATACTTCCTCCATGTTGTCTATTCCGTTCCCTCAAGTTCTCCTCCCCTCTCCTCCTCTTCCCTCCTTTCCCCTTCTGCCCTTCCTTCTCCTCCCCACCCCCGTGCTCCCCACTTTGTCAGGCGATCTGGTCTATTTCTCCTTTCGGCTAAAATCAATTGTAGTATCTGCTCCTATCAGAAATATCTCTTAAATGAAAAAGCACTACATAACCACCAGTTCCATTTTTCAAAAAAAGTTGAATGTGAAAACCTGAAGGCCAACCCTACTGGTCGGAAAAGACTTTTGGATGTATCTTTTGTATAGAAGAAAAGCAGCAGAGGACTGGACAATGGCTCAGCACTTAAGACCACAGATCTCTGCCATCCAGGGCACTCAGATAATATCCCAGCACCCACAAGGCAGCTAACAACCGTGTGAGACTCTGGAGAATTGATCTCCTTTTCTGGCCTCTGTGGGCACTGCATATGCACAGTGCATAAACATACATGCAGGCAAGATGCCAAACACATAAAATAAATGTCAGAAAATAAAAAAATAAAAGCACAGTTCTCATCTTTAGAAATATTTTATAAAGGATTTTTAAGACCTAAAAAATGACAAAGCTATTAGCAACAATGATATTAATTTACAATAAAATTTTCTATACAATTTACTTCCAGTAGATGGCTGTAATTTTTAAAGATGGTATTTGTGACTATCACTTTTTCATTCATCACATATGTGTGTGTATGTGGATAGAGAGAAATATATAGTTCTGTTCTTTTCAGAATAAGACTATTTCTATGAAAAACAAAATAAAAATTTTATTTGTAGCTCTTATATACTAAAATAAAGCCTGCCTATTAAAGAATGAACAATTTTAATCTAAACATTCCTATATAAATTGGGTGGTGGTGGCGCAAGACTTTAATCTCAGGACTTGAGAGGCAGAGGCAGGCAGATCTCTGAGTTTGAGGCTAGTCTAGTCTACACAGTGAGTTTCAGGATAGCCAGGGCTACACAGAGAAACCCTGTCTTGGAAAAACCCAAAACAAACCAAACCAACAAAATTCCTAAGAAAAGGCGATTGCACTAATGCTTTTACACAATTTCACTGAGCTCAGCATTCAGGTGGCACATGCTATGGCAGAAACCCTACTTATGTTACTACTGATTTGATGAAACATCATGACCAAAAGCAGCTTAGGAATGAAAAAGTTTATTTGTTTTTTACTGCTGAGTAGTACTCTAATATGTATATATTCCATACTTTCTTCATCCATTCTTTCATTGAAGGGCATCTAGGTTGTTTCCAGGTTCTGGATATTACAAACAATGCTGCTATGAACATAGTTGAGCATATACTTTTGTTGTATGATAGGGCATCTCTTGGGTATATTCCCAAGAGTGGTATTGCTGGGTCCAGGGGTAGGTTGATCCCGAATTTCCTGAGAAACCTCCACACCGATTTCCAAAGTGGTTGCACAAGTTTGCATTCCCACCAGCAAGGCCAGCTGGCCTGGGTCTGAAAAAGCCTGGGATAAAACCGGACTCGCTGAACATAGCAGACAATGAGGACTACTGAGAACTCAAGAACAATGGCAATGGGTTTTTGATCCTACTGCACGTACTGGCTTTGTGGGAGCCTAGGCAGTTTGGATGCTCACCTTACTAGACCTGGATGGAGGTGCGCGGTCCTTGGACTTCCCACAGGGCAGGGAACCCTGATTGCTCTGTGGGCTGACGAGGGAGGGGGACTTGATTGGGGGAGGGGGAGGGAAATGGGAGGCGGTGGCGGATGAAGAGACAGAAATCTTTAATAAATAAACAAAGAAAGAAAGAAAGAAAGAAAGAAAGAAAGAAAGAAAGAAAGAAAGAAAGAAAGAAAAGAAAAGGTTTATTTGGCTTTTACCTCCGCATCCCAGTCCAGCATTGAAGGAAGTCAGGACAGGAACTCATACAGGGCAGGAAGCTGGAGGCAGGAATTGATGCAGAAGCCAGGGAGGGGCGTTGCTTATAGGCTTGCTTATCATGGTTTGCTCATCCTACTTTCTCCTAGAACCTAGGACCATCAGCTCAGTGACAACTCCATCCACAGTGGACTGGGCCCTCCCTGATTGATCAGAAAATGCCTCATAGCTGGATTTTGTGGTGAGATTTTCTTTGTTGAAAAGAAAAACTATCTCCTTTCAGATGATTCTAGCTTACGTCCAGCTGACATAAAACCTAACCAGCATACCCAGTAATGAAGAATGGTTCATCTTTCAGTTAGTATCTACACAATGGCAATAGGAATAGGAGAGTCTCTCAAAGTCACATTTTAATTATTTATTTTCCTACAGCTAATTCAATTCCATAAAGTTCTTTCTGATCTATTTTAAGTCATATCTTAGTGATGACTGACAAAACATGAACAGTTTCATTTAAATACTCACTGTAAGATGCTAGCTTTTTTCCACTATTTTTTAAATCTAGATAGTGGAAATGAAATTAGTAAATAAACATCCTATCTCAGATAAAGTGCTAACATATTTCAGACAGTTATGTCTAAAATACAAATTTGATTAAATTTTAAAGAAAAGAAATTCACATATCTTAAAAAATGCTTTTCTCCAACAGACTGTAACAACTTGATGCTTGGTTATTTAGGTTTTAAAATCTTCAGGTGGCACGCAGTGATATTAATGGCATAACAATGTGGGTGAGTCTGTGAGAAAATTCTTTCTGCAAGGCATTCACAATCAGATTGGCAGGCTATAATTTATGTCTGGACATCCAGAAGAACAGACCACCAAAGTTGTTTAGAATAGACTGGTGAAAAAAAATTTAAAAACACCTTATAACCAATCACACTCCTAAAATTTCGAGTCCACGGCTCCAGAGAAATGAAAGAAGGTAAGTCTGCAAGGTGGGCTTTCTAAAGAGAAAAGGCAAACAACTAAGCACTAAGAGGTCACAAGGCGCATTAAACACATAAAAGCCCCACTCATTAAATGTAGAGATCTGGCCCTGCAAGCGCGGTTTTCCTTTCTAAAAGGCAGACCATTTGTGGGTTGTTTTAATTCAAAAAGATTTACAATATTGCCTTGTTTTCTAAGGTTCGCCCCACCCCCACCTCTTTAATTTCTTCCTATAAGTGCTAGCAAAGAACATTTAAACAAATGTAAGAAAATGAAGACATGCTATGCAAACATAACCACAATCTGAGAAGTTCAAGCTTATTTAATTTCTTCAGTTTGCTTTAATCTAAACATGCTGTTATGTTTTAACTTGTAAATATAATTAATGTATCATATGTTCACAGATACCAATTTTAACTAAATTGGTTCTCCTTTTAAAGAATCACTATTTAGCATCAGGACTGCACCAGCACCCACGATGGCACATTCCAGTCTACCTCCTCAGTGCACAAGTATAAAGCCAAGGACTGAGAGCAGCCAAACTAGGGAGGAGTCAGAAGGAAGCTGGTTTGAGCTCAGCACCTTCCTTAGCAAGCTGTGAGAACTGGGCTCTTAAATGTTAAAGTCTCAGTTCCCTCATGTGTAAAAGAAGGGTTCTGAGCTTGATACCCCAAATCTCTTTCAGGCATACATTTTTTTTTTTTTTGCTTCCAAGGATTCCTGCAATTAGTAAAGAAATATAAGACTAATTCCTGCAATTAGTAAAGAAATATAAGTAGGAAACCAAAAGTAAAATTATCTGTTTGCAGATATGACCTTACATGCAGAAAACGCTAAGCATTCTACAAAACCAAAAGTAAAACTATAAGCTAAAATTCACAAAGGAAGCCACACCATGTCAAGGATTCTTTTTTATGATACTGATTGATTGGAATTTTGTGATTATGGAGAGTTGGAATGTAGCAGATCTAGAATCAAATTATCTTGGACTACTTTTAACCCCCTAATTGCCATCCATTGCCCACTTGAGTCTAACCTAATGTCCATGTGACTGTCACATGAAACCTTTTGGGATGCATTAACTTAACAGAGCAGCAGCTTTCACCAACCGAAAAGCTAAGCATGTATCAGACAAAGTCTGAAACCTGTGGCAAAGATTTCCTTGATGTATTATAACCTTCCTCATTTTTTACCCTGCTTTTGAAGAGTGCCTTGATCTAGACTTTCTTTTGTTCTGTAGCTATAAAAATGTCACAAAACCGATACATGCTGGAACATGGTATTTGGGATAACCTGAAACCATGTTCTCAGACTGGAGTCATGTCTGGCTCCAGAATAAACTATCTTTTAATCTCTTTGAAGTGAGAGCTGAGTTTTTGTGTCAAAAACAAAACAAAACCCTTAGAATTAACAAATTAATTCAACAAAGAGGCAGGATGCTAGGTCAACAGAAAAAATGAATTGTAGTTCTATATCCTAGTGAACAATCTGAAAAAGAAATTAAGAAAACAATTTCACTTACAAGAATAACAAGAACACAATATTTAGGAATTAATTTTTTTTATTGAAAAAAATTTCCGCCTCCTCCCACTCCTCTTCCCCTCCCCCCACTCCTCTCCCCCTCCCTCTCCAGTCTGAAGAGCAGTCAGGGTTCCCTACAGTGTGGAAAGTCCAAAGTCCTCCCCCCTCCATCCTGGTCTAGGAAGGTGAACATCCAAACTGGCTAGGCTCCCACAAAGCCAGAACATGAAGTAGGATCAAAACCCAGTGCCATTGTCCTTGGCTTCTCATTTAGGAATTAATTTAACCAGACTTCTACAATGAAAGGTAGAAATGTTGTTAATAGAATTTAAAGGTAAATAAATAGAAATACATTCATGCTCATATTTATGCTCATATCATAAAAAACTTAATATTGCTAAGATCTCAATACTATATACAAACAATCTACATGACAGCTCTTACATGAAATACTTAAGAGTAGCCAAAATCATAGAATATAGAATGGGATTACTAGGACATGGAGAAAGTCACAGGGATCAGATGGTTGGTAGCACAGACTTTTAGTTTTATGAAACGCAAGGAATTATGGAGATAGTGGAAGTGGTCACATGCCACCATGAATATACTTACTACCATTGGTCTGTATGTTTTTAAAGTGGATAATATGATGCATTTTATTTGGTGTACATTGTTTTACTGAAACTGAAAACTAGAAAAACAATTTCACGATTGCATAAAAACAAAGGAAAAAGGAAAAATACCTAAAAATGAACAACATGAAGTTGGTGGAGATGGTGGGGTATATTTAGCATCCATGCTTCCCACCTCATTTCTCTACCACCATCACATCTATAAAAAGCTAAGGAGAATGGGCAGATAAAGGCTAAGTTTGGTTTACTTGTTAAATCTGGTTTAAACAATCCTATGCACTTTATTGAAGAATATGTAAATGGTTAATTCTAGAATTAAGCTTCATAAATTTCTTGCCCAAACTTAAACTGCATATATTTGTTTTATGTCTATGAATTTAGATAATAGTTTACAAATAAATAGGATTTGTAGAATCTTTCAAATCTGGGAAGAAGCATAGGCAATTTTATATTGGGTCTTAGCCCAAAATGTGCCATAACAAATACTGAAGCCAGAACCTTTGGCTCCCAATAAACTTTTATGGTTTATGGTAAAAGCTGCACAGATGAAGTGCAGTGAAGTGGATAGACAGGAGGTGGTGCCAGATAATGCAGGACAATTAAGAAAGGAAGAGAGCTGCCAATCTGTACTGCTGAGAACCAAAGAATCTGACCGGATTAGGAATCACGTGTACAATCAAAACATGTTCTGACTTTCTTGTGACCCACGGATAGTAGGATTACTTTGACTGTTTTTTAATACCTGTATCTTTATCTGAACACACTCAAACCTACAAAATAACATCAGAAACCAACGTATCTTATGTACTAAAGGAATGGTACCTAGATAAAACTAAGTAGACCCAAATCAGTCTTATTTACTTTTGTAAAACCCGAAATAATATAACTTTAAAGGCAATCAAAATTTTACATATTGCTATTGTTCAGACACTTGAATACAACTCTGTCTTCAAAAGTCCAAGACCACATTTGAGTGTGTACCCTCTTTTTCTTAAGTCCCTCTCCCTCTTTCAATGCTACCACTAAATTTACACTAAAATTTTTCTTAATTAACATTGCTTCAGAGGTCTCATCCTGAGGTGGTTTTGTGGTGTAGTTGTTTGAGGTTTTTTTTCAGTATAGTTAAAAGTATTTTGGCTTCACTTGAGGAGAGGTTTCTACAAAGCACCCCTTGGGATACAAGTAGCAACATGGGGTATAGCTTATTCTGCTAGCACTACCACTCACAAATACCATTTAATGCTTTTTTAAAAAACTCAAAGTATGTTTCACAAACACACCTCTCCCACCCTACTTAATCACATGGGTTTAGCACAAATTTGCCACTGACCTGCATTTTATCTATATCCATTCCTACCTAGCCTTTCTTTACTTGTTTTCCTTTTCAAAAAGCTATCTTTGATACATTCATTTTGACCAGATTTCAGCTACATAAAATGGCAACAGGTAAGAAATACACAATCTCCAGTTGTGATATGTAGATCCTAAAAACCAAACATTCCTTTCAGACACTCTATTCTTCAGGTGATTAAATGATAAATGATATTCTTTTGTATAATTAATATAAAATAGATTTAAAACTATTTTCAGAAAGGGCTGATACTAGTACATATTACTTCAAAATCAGGCTGTTTCTCCCCCTTGTCAGACTCAAATTCTATTGGACATATTTTGCCTCAATTATTCTTACTTATTAACTACTTTAACTGTTATACGTTATCAGCCACAGTAGCTACGCCAGGTGCCTCCAAAATGCCTTCCAGAGATCATGCCTCCTGAGCTTTGAGGACTGTGTTATACTCTCCCTTTCTAATGTGAGCTGGATTTAAGACTCCTAGCAAATACAGCACAGCAGCAATGATAGGGTATCACCTCTAAGGTTAGATTATAAAATACAGGTATTTTTCCTTCAGTTTGGATCCTCTTTCCTGGATTGCCTGTAGTAGGGGAAATCAACTACCATTCTGTAAGGTAATGAAGAAACTCGAATGGCAAAGAATCTCGGCCAACCAGAAACCACATGTATGTCCTTGGAAGCAGACCCTTACTCCATCTCAGTGGAGCTTTTCAATAATATCACAGTTCCCAACTACAGCTTAACTGATATCTCAAGAAACAACCTGAAATACCCTGTTGATTGTTGCCCTATTTCTTGACTCAAAGAAACCAGGATAATTCATGTTTCCTGTTGTAAACTGTATTAAGTTTAGGGATAACTGTTAACCAGCAGGGCATAAATAATGAAGTAACTCAGATAAGTGTCCATTTAGACAAACTTCATCAAGATGGACGTTTCTAAATTAACCTGAATACAATCAATTTATTTATTCTTCATTCTGAGACTCCATTCTGTAAACCACTTCCACAAAGGTAATAGGAAGTTTCTCCCTTAGGAGTGTAAGTACCAAAGTTCAGACATTAAACGAAAGGGTAGAGGGCTTAGTAGGCAGTTGCAAATCCATATTCTGAACATTGGGAAGCCAGGTCGAAGGGATTGCTAGCTAGGAACAGACGGGACCACAGAGTGAATTGTATACCAGCCTGAAGTATATAGGAAACCCTGTCTCAAAATAAAGCGAAAAGGGGAGGGCTGAAGTAAAAAACAAATTGCATTCAATTTCAATAATACAGGTAATGCTTTGAAGAGACCACTGGGGGGGGGTCCTTAAAAATAAACGTATGGCTTGTAAACCAAGTAGCCACAATTATTAATTAGTAAATACAGAACGCAAACTTAAAATATATCGAACAGGAATTACAAATTGATATGATTTTTGTCTGAAGAGAAATATGTATTAAGTATATACCATATTGGGAAGTGTAGTCTAGTCACAGAAAAACAAAAGACAAGAATTTAACCAATTTTATAGTCAAACTGACATGGTAGCAACTAGCAATCAGCAGTGATCCTAAACTGTATATATTTGGATCCGTATTAATGGGGTGTCATAAAAAAAAAATCAGAGCGCCTGGGCACCTAATAACACAATCATCACTATAAAAGCAACACATACACCTTTAAAAAGTAACCTTCCCCATTCGTCATGTTTCTTTGAAGACGGTCAACACCAAGTCGCTACCGGCAAGTCCCAAGTCGACCTCTGTACCAATGGCCTTGAAAGAGAAGGAAGAGACCTACGCCCGCCTCCCGACAGTGAGACACCGTTTTCACAAGCTACCGCCGCTGTCACTCAGAATGTAGTACCGTGTCATTGGTCCTAAAAGACAGCTTACTGGGCCGGTGCTGCCAAGTGGCGAGCACCCGCCGTCTTGATTCCCGAGCCGGAAAAGTGAAAGCGTACAGGTGGAAGAAGAAGCCTCGAAAGTATCGGGGCCGACGCGAGTACCTGAGCGACCTGCGATCTCCACCGCCGCCGCGACGACTCAGCCTCTGGGCGGGAGCTGTCAGCCGAAAAGAAAATGGCTCAGCCGGGAACTGATGCCCAAGCCATGGAGAGGCCTGTGCAGACCGCACGCGTTCACGCCGGGGAACACGACTGCTGCGGGAGCACCAGAAACAGCCCCAGCCTCCTGGAAACTCGCAGCACCTCCGCCTGCAGGAGCCGGAGGGGCGGACAGGGCAAGTTTTTGACGTTTCCTATTGTTGCCGGAAGTGACGTTACTGAGGGCGCCTTAAAGAATAAAGGTGGCACTTTCGCGGTTGCAGATTCTCCTGAACCTCTTTATTTCTCGCTTCTCATTTCTGAACGGTTACAGTCATGAAAATTGTACTAATTTGAAACGTGACACTTACTATAAGGCATATAATTGATAATATTATCTTGAGCTTCAAACTTTCCGAGGAAGACGCGCAAACGGAGTATGGAATCTGCACCGAGGAATCTCAGAGTGTGGGGCAGCCCGTGGCTCGGAACGTTTAGCCGCTTTTCGCGGCGCGCTGGAACCCACGGTTCCGAATACAAACGGTCAGCGCGAGAGGAGCCCCGGGGCGCGGGCGCTAGGGCTCCGGGGCTGGACGCCTGGTTCTCGCCACTTTCTCGAGTTACTTGTGCTCCCTTCTCCTTGGTCCGATCGCCTTGGGAACCCTGCCCTTTGCCTGCCGGCTGCCGGCTGCGCCAAAGCCTGCGGACGGGCTGTGCTCCGTGGACAGGGTCTCCTGAATGCTTTGCGCACCGAGGATCCGGAGTTGTAGGCGAATGATCAGGTCTGCTGTTCATCCTTTCACACCTAAGGGCAGGAGGGGAACCCTCGATGGGACTTGCTTATGTACCCAACTGGTAGATGCCTTGGAAGACAGCCAAGTAGGAAGACTCGCAGTCCACCTCTTAGAATTGATGTGTGACTGACTTAATTCTGCGAGGTTAAATGGACGCTGATATCTCTTGGGTCTTTTCAGTCAAGGATACATCTAGACTGGCTGGAGGAGTCGGTCCTTCAGGTTTTCATGGTGCTTTTAAAGAATTCTCTATCTACTTTGAAGACTACAGGTTTTTCTCTCTATAGAAAGAAAACTAATTTTAACTTATTTATTTGTTCTAGACTTAGAGCTGCATCCGATTATTTTACAGAATTACTTGCAAGCATTTTTTTTATCAGTTTTCTATGTAAACACAGTGATGCCACTGAACCGTTGCTTACATTTGGCCCACCCAGCAAACTCCTTTTTTAAGTCCCTCATCAAAACATTTCTCTTGCGACAGCATTTCCCTAGTATCTATAGTACGGAGTGATTTTGTAAATTTCATTGCTACAGATCTGTATTCCTCTATCTAAAAATATGGTTTTTAGACATTTGAGCTGGAACTCAAAATCATAGCTATCCATTGCAATTATTAAAGTCTAGTTACTTCACCCTGCACAAAATGATTTTTGAGTTCAGTGACACCTTATGTATGTAAAGACCTGTAAAAACTATGAGATTGAGGTGGGGTTATAATGAAAAAAATCTTAGACTGCTGAGCTGGGGATCTAGCTCAATAGTAGAGCCATTGAGTGATATTCCAAGGCCCTGGGTTTAATTCCCTTTCCCCACCAATTCAAATTGTGCTATTCTCACAACCTTTTCCAGAAATTCAGTTGGCAGATTTGATTTGTTCCTAATTCTTCAAAAAACTCCGTAGACTATTGAGACCTTAATGATTGTATATATTCTTTATTTAATATCTTGTGATAGGTCATATAAAGTGAAAATGAAAATCAGTTTTATTTTTAAGTAATAAGTTTTTTTCATCTCTGAAATATGTTGAAGATCACTTTCTGGCCTTTTGACTAAGATCAAGTGTAAAGTATGTAACAGTACTTGATTGGATTCAATTAATAATCTTGATTTTAGTGTTTACCAATTAAAAAAATTAGGAAATCTTTCTTGCGAGCATTTTCTCTATGATCTTCCTTTAACGTCTTTGTGTTTTTCTTTCTTGTCATCTCATCTTTTGCTTTCACCTACAGATCCAAGCTGTACTTGAATCTTACTCTTCTTCAAATATTTATTCTGCTGGTAATGAAGAGGATGTGTTCCCGGGACATACTTTATTGTCAGAAATTTCATTACCAGAGGTAGAAATAATATAAAGATAAATGTGTTCTAGAATATGAGAAAAAGAAAAGATATCACAGAGTATTCGATAAAATCACATGTCCTGGGAAGATGGGATAGGATTGAAAGGAAAGAGTTGTGTTAAGTTAGATGGGTCTGGAACCTAAAACAAGATCAGATCTGCAATCTTAAATCCCATGAGCAAGGTTTTTAGTTACAGCAAGAGTAGTTCCCACTTCACCTTTTCTAGACAATAAAGATTGGTGTGGGAAGTCTGTCTTACCATTTCCATATGTCTGTCTAGCCCTGGCATCTGCAAAGATGTGAAATAAGGCTTAGAGTATTAATGAATATTTTGTATAATTTGATTTTAGGATCGCTTCCTCTTTTTTCTCCCTAAAGTCTTCATTGACTAAATATGTTAATCTTTGATCAATGTAATTTAATGTTTCAAAAATGGCGACCAACATGCCAATGCAAGAGTGCTTAAAAGTATGTTCAGCAGCTTATTCTACACCGTGTGTATAAGGAGCAGATTGGAAATGGGAATGGTATCCCTGCAGAGAGAGAATAGGGTGCCCATATCTAGGGAAATGACTGTGGAAATGGGTGGTGGCCCAGGCTTAGAATTTTGCAAATTGCCAGGTTTGTTTACCTCAGAGGAGGTATCTGAAGGGACCATTTTTATGTTGGTTGCTGAAATGTAGACTGGGAAAAATCACATAAAGTATATTTCATCCAATTCTTGACTTGTTCTTTTTTGTTTTTAATGCCAGTGATTTTTTTTTTTAAAGGAGTTTCATTCTCAAAGAATTTGCTTCTCTGGGTACTTTTATAACTTTCTTGAGCAAGACAAGATGTTGGTGAACTATGAGTTTGTTTTGTTTTTGAACACAAACATCTGATTGGCAACTACATGAAATCCAAACCATGGGGATAATAACTAAGTCTGTGCTGTTTGTCTTCATTTCTTATTCTTTATATAGCTTTTTATAAACATTCAAGATAACCAGTGATGGAGACTATTTCAGCTTGGTGTATTTTTTCAGATGCTACCAGCTATGGTTTGGATGAAAAGTGACTTCCATAGACTCTTATGGTTGATCTCTTGGTCTCCAGCTTGGGGTGCTAATTGACAGGTTGTGGAATCTTTGATAGGTAGAACCTCGCTAGAGGAAATGGCCTGGGGAGTGAAGACGATATGCTTTGAGACGATAGCCTGATCCCACCTCTGTGCTGTCCTGTCCTCTGGACTGGTGTAATGTGAGCTAGCAGCCACCACACACTCCTGCCACCTTGGAGCTGTGTGTCACCATGGTTTCCATGCTATAAGGGTCTATATCCTCTCAAACACTGAACCAAGGGGCCACTTTTCCACTGGGTGTCATCCTTCTGTTAGGTGTTTGGTCACAGCACAGAGGTAACTATTGTAGTCCACTATCATCAAGGTAAAATATTTGGGAGAGTGCTAGATAAAATACATTGAATGAATATAAATATAAGGCAAACTTATTTTTGTGAGGAAAAATTAAAGGGTGTCGTTCATGTTAAGTTTATATTTGGGGTTTAGAGTCAGTACCACGCAGTAAGCACTTCACCTGCCACCAAAGCGCTGTTATAAGAAGTAGTGTTTGTTTAACTCGGTAAAGCCGTGCTACTGTGCCTGCCTAAAAACGCACCTGATTGGTCTAATAAAGAGCTGAACGGCCAACAACTAGGCAAGAGAGAGAAATAGATGGGGGTGCCCAGCAAAGAGAATAAATACAGAAAAAAGAAGGAGGAAGATGCCGGAGGCCAACCACCCAGCCACACATCCAGCCAGAGTAAGATGGGAAGAAAGGTAATTAGAATAGAGAAAGATAAAAAGCCCAGAGGCAAAACATAGAAGAGAAACAGGTTAATTTAATTTAAGTTAGAAAACCTGGCTAGAAACAAGGCAAGTTAAGGCCAGGCATTCTTAAGTAAGAATAAGCCTTTATGTTTTTATTTGGAAGTTGGTGGCAGGCACCTAAAAAGTAAAAAGAAAAACCAATTACACTTGTTGTTTGTCTTAGTTCCTCTGGAATCCTACCTTCCCTACCAGCTCTTGGATTGGGTAGGAAGCCACATCATCCCATTTTCTCCTCAATCCTCCCTGGAAGTCTCTTGCAATTACTCTCTAAAACCCGAGAATGATTTAATAAATAAAGTGAAAGTAAAAAAAAAAAAAAAAGAAGTAGTGTGGTGTAGATGTGTGGGGCCTGGAAGAGGCGCACACAGAGTAGAGCAGAGCAGCTTCCCAAAGCACACGCTTAACTGTACTCATGATTTTATTTTCACATGAAAAGTTACAAGATTTTTTAGGAGTTGGAGCGGAATCTAATATTCAATAATGGCAACAGGCGACTTAAAAAGAAGCTTGCGGAAGCTAGAACAAGTACTTCGTTTGCTAAATTACCCTAATGAAGTGGATTATGTTGGGTAAGCTATAGTACATTTGGTATTTGAAACTTATTTGTGCTATTTTTCATTTTGCTGAAAGTTTGAGATAGTGTGTGACTAGATGGGGGAGGGGTCTTAGATGAAAATAAAGGGCTAACAAGTTGGTAAAGGCCCTGACTGCCAGGCCTGATGACCCTGACTCGCATTCTCAGGACTCACATTGAAACTAGAGATCCAACGCCTTCACAATGTCCTTTGTGCTCCATAGCTGTACCGAGGGGATGTGCTCATGTGCTGAGGATTGAAGTGTTTGTCGGGTGGAGCTGTAGGTGCTCTTAACTACTGAACCATCTTCCAGCCACATTTGAAAGAATGGGGGCTGCCGTAGGAAATCTCGCCAGTTAGAATTTTCCATCCTAAGAGAACACATGGTGTAAATGTATGAAATCTATCTTCTGTACAGTGAATGCACAAAAAAATAAACTTGCAAGAAATGGTAACATTTGTGGTCTTATGTGCTATATTAAAATGAATACAATTCAGTAGAATAGAAATGGAAGACTATATAATTAATAAAATCCATTATATCCCATTGAGTTTAAAATTATATGGAGAGAATATCTAGACTGATGTACATACAGTTTAGTGCTCAGCACTAATATCAGGTGCCCTACATCTGCCTGTACTCTGGGCATGTGCACACATGTGACACACATACACAACATAAAAGAATTTTTTTTAAATTTTGGGGTGGAGATTTCTGTGGAAAATATGCTGCTTATATGTAAGAACAGTACAACTTTAGTTAACTAGTAGTACTGGCTGGCTAATTGAAGAAATGATTCATTTGCTGTTTTGTGCAGCAATCAGTAAGACATTTTGCACCAGTAAATGGCTAGACAATTAGAAGCCGACAGCACGAGGCGGCAGGTATTGAAAGATCAATATGGATCAGACAGACGATGGCTTCATGAAAATCGGCATTTACCTAATGAGTTACAGTGAATAAAGACGGGCAAAGTGTAGAATGCCCTCCTAGACATGAACACAGGCTAAGAAGGTGCCGTTCTCGTGCAAGCAGAAGGAGAATGTCTAATCATAGCATTCACCCTTTCCAGGGTGTTCCTCATTTGTAACTTAGAGTTCATACGATTAACCTATGCAGGTTTGTTTAGGAACAAATGGGTTAACGTAACAAATGTTACAAAACCTTAAAATATTTTTGAGAGCTCTAGGGTAGTATTACTAGGAGAAATAAGATATATCAAGTAAGAATTAACTTTAGAAACCCAATAAAAACTGTAGGAGCTAGACTGTCCATCTGTAGTGAGGTTTTGAGCACATGAAGATGAACAGTACTGTTTCATAGTGGTTTAGAGTAGGATATAGAATCTAGAGAGTCAGAAATTACGTCATTATTGTGTCTGTAATAATAACTAAATTCCTGACAACGTTGCTAATTTTCCTTAATCAGCTAGCTTTTGGAACTGTGCTTACTGAGTCTTTTCCCTTTGCCCTGGCAGTTTGATGAGAGGGGACACCGCAGCATCCTTGCCCATCATCAGCTATTCTCTTACCTCGTACTCCCCTTATATAGCAGAGCTTCTCATGGAATCCAATATAGAGCTCATAGCAAAGAATGATGTGCGCTTCACAGACACCGTCTATAAGGTATTTTGAGTTCACAAAATAATAATTACTTGAGAAACTATTGAATGATTTTTAAAATTAATACTTTAGTAATAATTACTGAAACACAGTTGTGTATTTCCTTAACAATGTTATACATTCTGAGAAACTGATAGGAAATTTTGCCATTGGACAAGCATCAGAGTGTGCTTGTACAGACCTAACTGTTGTCTGTACACATAGCCTATTGCTCCAAAGCTACAGCTTGTAACATGTCCCTGTTCTGTATATAGTGTGAATTATAGTGCAATATTTATGTGTCTAAACATGTAAGAAATTTAGTTAAAATACTAGGCAATAGGAAAAAAGTCAGCTTTATCATAATCTAGGGCCACTATCATATGTTGTTATGTATCACATGTATGTTTATTTGACAGAGTGTTTTCATAGGTGTTTATCTCATTAAAATGTGGTCTCTGTAGCTAACCTGAGCTCATGGGAGCTCACAGACTTTGGACCAACAGCTAGGGAGCCTGCATGGGATTGACCTATGCCCTCTGCATGTGTTTGACAGTAGCTTGGTTTGTGGGGCTCCTAGCAGTAGGATCAGGACATATCTCTGGAGCTTGAGCTGGCTTTTGGGAACCTATTCTCCATGCTGGATTGCCTAGGCCAACTCTGATGCAGGGGAAGGAGCTTGCTCTTGCCTCAACTTGATATGCCATACTTTGTTGACTTCCATGGGAGGCCAGCCCCTTTCTGAACAGAAACAGAGGAGTGGATGGGGGAGGGGCAAAGAAGAGGGGGAAGTTGGGAGGAGAGAAGGGAGGGGAAACTGGTCTGGATGTAAAATGAATGAAAAAATTTAATAAAAAAATAGGATCTGTATCGAAATTAAGTTGTAATTCATGTTTGCTTTGTCTGTTTACTCTTAATTATGGCAACTGGTAAATGTTTGTCACTGGCTATAATTTGCCTGCCTTTTATGAAATTTTAGTAAAACTTTGTGTACTGGAGGAAGCAAGAGAGAGAACTTATAGTCCACAGGCTTCTGCACTTGTGAGGTACAAACTGAAACTTCTGTAGTTTGTTCCTTGAGACCTGAAACCAGGTCTCATATCTGCAGTAGCATCTGCATACCTGGATGGAGACTAACTTTGATGTCAGTTAGTTTTGATTTTTAAGAACCTTAATGTTTACCGTTCAGTTTGGTCAAGTACTGTGATTTGTGTGTATGTGTGTAGCTATTACCTTCTGACCTAGTGGCTATATAATTTTGAACTAAATATTACCTTTATTTCTTCACAGCTTCTTCGTGATCAATTTGATTATAAGCCAATTTTGACAAAAAAGCAGTTTATACAGTCTGGATTTGCTGAGTGGAAAATCCAAATTGTCTGTGATGTGTTGAATTGTGTGATGAAAAAGCACAAGGAATTGATTGGCTCTGACAAGGTGATTTAATGAATAGATTTCAGTAGAAACTTATGCTAAATACCCAAATATTTGAATAAAGAGCAAATTATTTAAAAATGCAATTGTCACTTGACTTGCTGGACCCAGAAGTTCTTTGTCTCATTAGACTTTAATGATTAGAGAAAGAATTCAAAGACAGACATAGAAGAGATGTAAGCATTGTAACAGAGTTACTATCAAAGCGAAAGCAATAGTGCCTTTCTTCCGGGATGGGAATGGCAGCTAAGCAGGTAAGTGAATATCCCAGGTGCTTAGGCATCAGCGTTTTATGAATGGAAGGGAATTCTTCTGTTAATGCTATATGCATAATTGTGGAATTTCCTAGGAATTTCAGGGACGTTTCTAGGAACTAGGGTTATTTTGGACCAAACATGGGTTGTTGAGAACCAAGATGGAATTTGAAGGAATGAGAATGTAAAAACACAGAGATGCTGAGGAATCCTCCCTCCAAACTTTTAGGTCTCGGGATCCCTCTACAGGACGTACATTATTTCATAGTTAGCTTCCTGCAGAATACAGGCCACTGCAATACCCAGATGTCCTACAGTCTGTACCTGGATAAGGCCAGGAGCGCCTAGTTAATTCTAAATCCCGTTGGTCCACACAGCCCATGTATCCAATGCCATAGTTGCTGCGTTGTCCACATATGGGGCATAACCCTCTCAAAGGTCATCGTGTCTCTGATACCAGCCACATTTCTTACATATCTGTGACCTGGATCTAAGTTAACAGTTCAAATATAATGTATTTTGTCACTTGTAAAAGTTTTTGCTTGTTTTATTTTCTTGTTTGTTTTTAACTGTAGCCCGGGCTGGCCTTGAACTTTCTGTGTAACTAAAGCTGGCCTCAGTCCTCTTCTTCCCACTTCTAAATATGGAATTAGAGCACCACCATGCCAGTGTCACTTAAACTTACAATAAACAAATAAGCAAAAGCATGCTTCATTACTTTCACTATTTGCTGTTATCAAAAATAAGTACTGAAATAACGGAATTTAAATGTACATCATACTTTTCTATAAGATATATTATTTTGTCTAATTCTTTTCTTAGAATCCATCATGCCAAAAGAAGAAGAACATCTCTGAAAAGCCAGAACCTTGTTTGAGCAGTGAGAACCCCACTGTAGAGGCTGTTGGCGTTGACATCACTGGCAGGTTCATGACTTCAGGGAAGGTGTGAAAATAGAAAGAACGGAGCATATCTGAATGCAGTAAAGATTCTTCTCTGACTGGCATTTGGTGACACATTGTGGTCAGATACCACAGTATGCAAGGCATTTTTATTAGTCTTTATTAGTTTGTTTCATTTCTTTATATAGGTACTTTGGTCATATCCACCCCCACTGCCCTTCCCTTCCCTCCCCTCCCCTCAAATAGTCTCAGCAGAAGAGTATAAAATTGAAAAATCAATTGTACTTTATTTTTCTAATTTTCAATCATTTTAATTTCCTAGATAAATTTAGTAAGGTTATATTACAGAGGTGTTGACATCTACTCTTTTAAAATGTGTGTGAATGTGTTTTTCTTTTAATCTTGTATGTATGTATACCAGAAGGGAACAGAAGAGGGTGTCATATCCCTTGGAACAGGAGTCATGGGTGGTTGTGAGGCTCCAAGTGGGTGCTGGAAATGAAGCCTCTGTTGTAAGTGTTCTTAACTTAACCTGAGCATCTTTGCAGCCCCTGAGAATATGCTCTTAATTACAAACCTGATCATCCTAACAACCCCTAAGTAACCAGAGTGATCATAATGATCCACTTACATGCATTAATAACCTAGAATATAGATTATCTAATAACTGCTTTTGGGTATTCTCTATTACTAGGTATAGATTGTCTCGGCCTTTGTCTGCTTTGAGCATCTGTGGCTAAATGAATCTAATCCGTGTAGAGATAGCATTTTTCCATATCCAAGGGAACACAAAGCTAAAATGCCATTTGCATAATAAATGTGTTTCCAGCTATTTTACTCCTGGGTGAGAGGACAGAATACAGACAAATAACCAGCATGCAATGAGATAAAGATGTTAAATATTTCTAGGTAAAGTAAAATACATAGAATTATTTATTCCCTAATCCAAAATACATGACTAGCAGAGCCTTAATACTAAGAGCTTGAATAACTGCTACAAGACTGATAGAATTTATGAATATATTTCTTTATCAACAGAAGGTGAGTCAGTGGTGAAGCTAATTGTCTTCTTCCTGATGCCTCATGTCATATGGATGCATTTTGTGATTTCTTTCTCACATGAGAGGGGTTTTCAGTGTCTGTACGGACAGTGCACAGGCATAAAGAGTGGGTGAAGAGTTAATGTGAGGTCCTTGTTAGTACTTCCCCCTTTTCAAAGTTTGAACTTCTAGCTGAAGGTAAAATATATATTGTGATTTGTTCAATAGAAAATATTATAGTGTGTCCTCACTATAATATTTATAGTGATATTTTTAGTAATATTTATAATATATAGAGTTGTTGATTTTTTGATTATTTAACCTATAAATTATGTCACAACTTTTGTTTATTTGTTTATTCATTGACAGAGTCTCACTGTATAGCTCAGGCTAGCCTGGACCTTATAATTCTGCATGGGCTTACTGAGTGCTGGGATTATGGTTGTGTGCTACCACACCTAATATATTTTTTTCTTCATTTGTTTGTTTTTAACTTTCTATCATGTAACACTTCAAACATTTACAAAAGCACAGAGCATCCTATTTCAACAATTAATCAAATCTTTACTAATTCTCTTTCATCTTTTCTATAACCACTTTCTCCAGCATATTGAAAAAAAACCTAGATATGTTTAAAGTATATTTTAGTGTTTAACCTAAGACATAAAAATGCTTTTAAAAAGGTGAACCACAATTTCACCAATGCATTAAAATATATAAATATTAACATGCTATGATACATTATATGTGGTAATTTAAATGTTTTAAACAGTTATAGTCTAGAGAATTACTCTGAATATACATAAAGTAGTTGTGCAGTTTCACAATTAAACTAGTTCTTCCCTGCTCGTCTCTGTGCAGAAAAAAGCTGTGGTCATCCGTCACCTGTACACTGAAGACAGTGCTGACATGCCCGAAGGGACAGGAAGTTCGGCAGAAGTGAGTGAAGGCTGTGAAGATTCAGAGCAGACCTCTGACATCATGATTGCTGAGGAGCAGGTCTCCAATGTTGT
This sequence comes from Microtus ochrogaster, assembly GCF_000317375.1. NCBI lineage: Eukaryota > Metazoa > Chordata > Mammalia > Rodentia > Cricetidae > Microtus > Microtus ochrogaster. Next base: position 843,845 of record NW_004949126.1, on the reverse strand, counting down.
GATTGCTGACGAGCAGGCCTCTGACATCAAGACTGAGCTGAAAGTAAGGGCCGAGGACCTCTTTGACAGATTTCTTCAGTATCCGATTATTTCAGTGTTTGAAAGTTAGAATACTTAAAAGTTATAATTTAATATAACTCTTAAATTATGACATCTGCGTTATAACTTAAGAGCCAGTCAATCTTACTAAATGTGATTCAGTGAATTCCAGTTGTCAGATCTGATTGGAGGTTTCCCTGAGTTTGAAGTACAGCAGAAAGAGCTAAGAGATGGTATGCCCAGGGAAATTGCTCTCCAGCCAGAGACTTGTGCCGCTTTGCACAGTGCAGTTTTCTACCACTTGTTTCCTCTACTGGCAAATAGAAAAAGCTTGGCCTTTTATTCCTGTTTTCTCTTTGGTGAGTCTTTGCTGTATTTTCTCCAAGGGCCGTGGTCTCACTGTGTAGCCTTGGCCAAAGTGTAGTCCAAAGTGGCTTGAGATTTGTGTTAAACTCCTGCCTAGCCTTTTGTGTGGAGCTTATAGATGTGTGCTATCCTACCTGACTCCTTGCTGTCCTAACATTTCTAGTACTCCTTGCTGACACAAATACCATTATGTATATAATCTCTACTGTTTCTGCTAAAATGCTCATATATTGTCATTTCTATACACTTTGGATGACAGTTGGATTTATGAAATTTTATTTATGGGCCTACTTTTTACTATCTGGCACTCTAGGTAATCTGCATATTGTCACTTGCTTATTTCCTCTTAGATTGTCTAAAGAAACTGGCAAATGATAGTTGAATTGTACTCCTTGTCTAAGAGCATCAGACAGGTTAATTCACAGGTAGAGGCTGTGAGAATGAAGTCGTCAAAGCCACATCTGACAGCCTTCTAGTAAGGCCCACTGCTGTCTGCCTGGAAGGCTGTTAAGGCCCCCTGCTCTCTACAGGGGAGCTCCTAGTTCCACACCATGTTCCTTCCTTAGCGGTGAAAACAAAGGAAGTGGAAGGACATTGATCCTTTTCAAAGGAATGTGACTTCAGATCATCTGGAATCATGTTGTCATTTCAGGACGTACGTGATAATCCTGAGATTATTGCACTTCAGATCGCACTTGCTGAATGCCAAGAGAAGCTTAAGAGGCTGACCTGGGTAGAGAAAAGGCTTGAGTGTTTGGAAGCCACAGCAAAAGGGAAAGTGATGGTCGATGAGAAGGCCTGGAATAACCTCGTGAGCCGAGTCACTCTGCTTGAGACAGAGCTGCTGCTGTCTAAGAAGGTAGTGAGTATGTAAAGCTTTCCTCGAGAACAGGGAAGTGCGCATCTTAGTGACATCTGTATTCTTTTGGAGACCACTACACCTGAGGCTCCGTAGGAAATAGAAAATGTTTGCTTAGAATAAAGTCTACTTAAGTCTAACAAGTTTTCTTATACTTCCTGCAGCGATTTTTTTCTATCAAATAAGATAATTTATGAGACCTGTAAGTTGAGCTTTTCTGATTAATAGTGCTTGGAATAGTTAGAGTGAGGTAAGAATTTTTTGAAAAACTTAAAATTATTTTGTGTATTTTCATAGGACAAAGCTTCTTCAGTTTACAGGAAAAGTTGTAGAAGACGTAAAACTGAAACTTTCTTTATACATTAACTTCAATCATAAGGTGAATTCATAGAAACAGTTACTAAATTTACTGTCTTAGTTACTATTCTGTTGCTGTGAAGAGACACCGTTACCAAAGCAGCTCTTATGAAGGAAAGCATTTAGCGGCTGGCTCACAGTTTCAGAGGCTTAGTCTGTTATCAGCATCATGGCAGTGGGCATGACAGGCACTGAAGCAGTAGCTGAGAGCTACATCCTGATCCACAGGCTTAGAAAGGTGGAGAAAAAGAGAAACTGAGCATCACATGGCCACTTGAAAGCCCAAAGCCCTCCTATTGATGTGCTTCTTCCAACATGGCCACGCCTGCTTCAACAGGGCCATACCTCCTGGTACTGCCCCTCCGCCAGGTGACTAAACATTTAAACACATGAGCCTATAGGACCATTCTTATTCAGACCACCACATTTACCATTGCCTTATGAAGTGTGAGAAATATGTCTTATTTCTTAGGGTTTTGGTTTCTAGTTGTCTTATTTTTAGAGACTGGAGTTATAGATTCAAGGTTACTCTCTGCTTCCACACGTAAGTGGTTGTTTCTTGTTTTTTTATGCAGACAAATAATCACTTATTATTGGTAAATAAATTTATTAAAACTAAACATTCCCTGTGCTTTGCTTATATTTTATGTTAAGTAGCATAAATTGAATCACCTTTCATTTTATTCTAAATATTTACCTGTACGTTCCAGAATGAATGCGTAGAGCTTAATGCAGCAAGTGAAGACTCTGACTCTGTTAGTGGCTTGGATAATGTGCCCTTTGGTGAGTTCATAAATTGTATTAGTACTGCTGACTTGCAAATATTTTCTGAAGAGTAGTTTTTATGGGCCTTTGGCATCTTTAGCATTCTTGTGTGTGTGTGTGTGTGTGTGTGTGTGTGTGTTCACGTGTGTTCGCATGGAAGCCAGAGATTTGTTTGAGACGGGTTTCACTATATTACCTAGGTCATCCTTGAATTCATGGTTCTTCTCAGTTTCCCAAGTACATGTGATTTCAAGTGTGCACTACAGAGTGGTACACAAAAGTGTGCTTTGAAATTATTAGAGAATTTTTAGCATCTATCTCCATATGTATACAAAGTATTAACTCATTTTTAACTATACCAATAACCATTTTAAGTTAATTTATCTGTAAATAAAATTTTAAATATTTGACTATATTGTGTAGTGGAAAGATATCTATCAAATGTACTTTCTTCACAGATAAACAGTACAGTATGGGGGCACCAGCCAGTACGTACCGCTCATCTGGCTATAGCACAGTGTCAGCAGAATCAACGTCCAGGGGCTCCACTATTCATTGTTGTGGACTGAAAGATTTTTCAGAGGTAAGAGAAGCTGTCAGCTGCTTAGATGATTTCTAAGGTAGAGAAGAAGAAAGCATCATTTTTAGTAAATGCTGTGTAGTATATGCTGTTGGCTAGAAAAATGCTAAAATTCTAAGTTTCCTCTCTCAAGGGTTCTTTGTGTTGACGAGTCTTCTTATGCGGTGTCTCAGAGTGTGTTTCATTTATTCATGGTCCGTCTTTGAGGATTGTTTACTTTGAGAAATTGCCTAAATTTGTTGCTTTTTAAATTAAAGGAAACAACAATCCAGAAAATGGAAAGGATGAAAAAAATGTAAGTAACAGAAAGGGGCAACAGAAATCATTTCTCTGTAGGGAACTGTACTGGAGTGTGGTATGCGGATGTACGCATGTGTTTTAGACCTTATGAGGCTCAGTCAGTGTGGAATTTCCTTTAAGACTCCAGTGGATAGTAAATCTACTTCCAGTTGGGTGTGTGTGAGATGAGTCACTGCTTTGGTTTCCAGTAAGCGGTGTAAAACACAATTCACAGAATTTATCGTGGGTTACAAAGGGCAAAGATGCTTTGGTTGATCATTAATTCAGATTTCTCTGCTTCTGATAATTGATTGACCAAAACATTGTGATAGTTGGGAGACATTTTTAATTTTATGGTAGGCTTCAAAATTACGTTGTGTTTCCAGTGAGCTATTGATAGAGTACCACGATGATGCTTTTACTGGGGACAAATAATATTATATCTAATTTTAGCAAAGAGTGGTTTAAAGGAGATAAATGATGAAATGGTGTCAAATTGTTTTATATCCTACTACCTTAAAAAAACCACAAAACTCTTTGACATTTGGAAAATTCTAAAATAATTTGTGCTGCAAGAATTGGCTGATTTATGTTTGTTCTATTTCTATGTATTAACTCTGCCTAAAATAAAGAAAACACTCAGGTTTATCTTAGGCTCAGAAGCATATGTCTAACAGCTTCAAGCCTATTACATTATGAGTTGTGCACTTAGCTGATACATCATTTGTTCTATTTCAGGTTTGAAGAGACTGCAGAGCTACTGAAATGCTCAAGTCGCTAACTATAGAGTTTTTTGCATGAACATCTCTAGGACTTTGGCTACTTATAGATGGTATATTTAAGAATCCCTTTTATAATTTTAATATATTGTAATATTTTATTAAGAATTTGAACTCTATTTGATAATTGAGGTTTTTTCTTTCCTAAATAAATAGTTTTAATATTTTAAGCTGTAATTGTAATGATTTTCTCTTTCAATTTTCTTGGTAACTTTCTGTTCCTGAATATTGCTGTTACAGAGTGAAGTCGTTACAGCAAGCTCTGTATTTTTGTGTTGACATTTACTGGCTGTGTGCTAAGTAACATGTTTTTAGAAGTAAGGGCTGGAGAACCATTGTCTACATCCTACTGAAGGCATTGCACCTAGGACTTGTATATTGTCCCCAGGAGGCAGGCTCTCATATGTACAGTCTTGCAGTCTGTGCAGGTGAATAAATTTTAATGCAAAGTTAAAATGTTCACTGAGAATGAAACAAGTGCAGCTGTGTCTTCTTTATTAACACTGCCATACTGAGGGCATGGTTCCTTAGTGTGTTCTATGGGAAATGTGCAGAGTGCCTAACACCGTCAGCACAGACATAGAGGGAGGCCATCCATGTGATACACGGTGAAGGAGATTTTCACTTCTAAAAATGAAAAGTTATCAGCTTTTAAGGGCAGAAAAAGCCTTAAAGTTAAATTGAAAGAAAATTAAAATCTCTTAGAAAGTTACTATGTAAATGTCCTTCTAACTTTGTAGATAAAAATGTGATACTAATTCTGGGTGATAGTCAAAATCCTGGAAAGATATCCTTCGATTTTATATTTTATGTTAGTCATCTCATTATATTACACAATTTGACATTACTGTTGAGTGAAATATTCATTTGTTATAAATAGAAGTAACTTGAAGCAGTGTTTAGCACTTTAATATTTAGTGTTTACACTTAAAAACTGTAATATTATGCTAGCATATAGAAGCCTATAACCTTGAATTTAGTAACATTTCAAGAGAATTTCTAGAATAAATCCTGTTGACCTTATTTCTTTTAATTGCAAGTTTTGTAAATGCTGGTACACCCCAATAGAGCACCAGCATGGGCTCACAGTGCCACCTAGTGTCTGCCACGCCACTCTCGCTTTTTAGTAATACTCATAAAACTCAACCCTAATTTCTCTCTCTCTCTCTCTCTCTCTCTCTCTCTCTCTCTCTCTCTCTCTCTCTGACAGGGTGTCCTGGGACTCACTGTAGAACTGGAACTCTGTGCAAAACTCACAGAGATCTTCCTGCCTCTGCCTTCCAAGTGCTGGAATTAGAGATGTGTGCCACCATGCCTGGCTTTGGGGAATAGTCCTAATCTAATATATTTATAATATACAAAATAATAGATACTGAAATTTGAAATTTTATGTTAGAAACTAGAAATCTGGAATATAAATTTCTTTGGATTCTTTCTAACAACTTTAATAAAAACAAATTTTTAATAGTGTCGTATACTTAACATTTACCAAGAAACTTATATTGAAACAACTTCTAGAAAGATAAAGTATAACTCATTGAAATTGTTGAAGATAATTGTCAAATTATTGTCATTTAGAAAATACTTTCTCAGGCTGGAGAGATGGCTCAGCAGTTAAGAGCACTGGCTGCTCTTCCAGGGGACCTGGGTTCAGTTCTAAGCACCCACATGAAGACTCACAACTATCTGTAACTCCACTTTCAGGGGACCCAATGTCCTCTTACAGATGTGCATGAAGGCAAGACACCAATGCACATAAAATAAAAATAAATAAATAAATACATACATACATACATACATTATTAGAAAAAAATGTTTTCTCTCAGGGCTTTGATAGTGGGTTTTCATAATAAAACATCCCCTTAGGTTAAACAGAAGGTCTTCATGAAGGTGTAGTTTGTCATGTACCCTCAGCTAACTTTGGTTTTCAGTTTAGCCCTTAAAAGTATTGTGTTGCCAATGATGATTTTCAGTAGCCGTTTGCATTTGTTCCTAAGCTGAGAAACCAGGAAACAAGCGTGCATGGGTCTAGATGAGAGCAGGCAGGAATACTGTAAGGAAATGGAAGGTAAGTTCCTGTCAGGGTTGGGGAATAACCGCGATCACAGACTGGTCTAGGTAAAGGCAAGGACTGCCGCCCTGGTGCTGTAATGGAAGTTACAACGGAATACATTCCTTATAAAACTTACAGGCTCTTTCATGCCATTCTATACACAGAGCTTTCTGTAATTGACGGCACCTGGGGAGGCGTAAAAGACTAAAAGGACCTTGTCAGTTTACACATGGCAACACTTCGTTTAGTTCAAACAACATTAGAGCTTTGATTCTACAGTTTAATCAGGAAACAGTACCAAACTTGAAACTTCAGAACTAGAGCTGAATCGCGGTGTCATCTGAGCTTTCCTGCTGAAAAATCACAGGTTTCTTGTTAGCAACAAATGGCTAGAAATGGTCCAGGGCTGACAGCAGCAGCCATGTTGAGAGCACTCAAATTGATTTTTATCAGGAGCATTTGAAAAGCTGTACTTTTGTCATGATTTCCAGGAATACTTGTAGGAATAAGTAGCTATACAAGTCTTTTTATCTTCTCTAAACCACTAAAGTGAGATCTCTCTTTCCTCGTTTTTGTGGAACTTGGGTTTGAAGACAGCTCCTCACATATTAGATTAGTATCTATCAATAAGCTAATGTCCAAATTCTCTTACTTACATGTTGAAAGTAAGGCCCTGGTCAGATAGTGAAGCTGTACAGAGAAACCCTGTCTATAAATAAATAAATAAGGGCTGGCATTGAATTTATGATTCTCCAGCTTTATGATCCTTATAGCTAGAATCCTAGGAGATGACCCCATGTTCCACACAACATATGTTTATTTGTATTTGATGAGATTTCTCTATATTGCACGGATTACTCTGCCACTCGGCAGTACTGATTTGTCTGACTCCGAATTTTATGAACCTACAAACACGTGCAGCCAAACTCAGCTCAATACTAAAGTTAATTTGCTTTTGACTGTTAGGACAGAGGATTTATGCAACAAACAACCCAAATGGATGAACTGCTTGACTTTTATGTGATGGAAGAGTGCTAAAAAAAGATGGGGCTGGAGAGATGGCTCAGCAGTTCTGAATTTTTTCTACTCTTGGAAGAACTGGGGTTCAATTTCTAGCCCCACATGGTGGTGCACAACTGTCCTTAACTTCAATTCTAGGTGATCTCACACCTTTTTTTTTTTACTTTTAGGATACTGGACATATATGTGGTACACAAATATACATTTGGACACAAACATAAAGGAAGAAAGAGAAAAGACAAGGGAATGTCTAGGAGAGAACCGATGACAAGAAGGCTAAATATCTGTAGTCTCAGTGGTTGAGTTCAGTTTGTATGCATCTGCCGTACAACCAACTTACTAAATCATTAGATTATAGTTCTTTGGTTAATGTAGTGTTAGGTATATGGAAATTTCTGTCCCTCCTAGTCCTGAAGCCAGTCAGTCCCAAAGAAACACACAGAGGCTTATATTAATTATAAACTGTTCGGCCTCTTAGCTCAGGCTTATTATCAGCTAGCTCTTACAACTTAAATTAACACATAATTTTTATCTATGTTTAACCATGTGACTTGGTACCTTTTTTCAGTGCAGCGTTTTCATCTTGCTTCCTCTGCATCTGAGTGGCAACTGCAGACTGAGCCTTTCCTCTTCCCAGAATTCTCCTTGTCTGGTCGCCCCACATATACTTCCTACCTGGCAACTGGCCAATCAGTGTTTTACTAAACCAATACAAGTGACAAATCTTTACAGTGTAAAAAAGCATTATTCCACAGAAATATTGAAATTTGGAGAGATCCTTGGAGGCCCCTGAATTATCACATTTCTCAAACTTCTTGCCTCCCAACTCTTAACTCTCGTGTATGAGGACAATTTTTTATGGTGGAGTGCTGCTTTCTGCATCCCAGTCAATAGTTTCCACTATTCGCTTGTTATTTTAAAAACTTTTTCTCTGCTGTGAGCTGAGACCATGACCTGACACATTCTGAGAATTCACTATGCCGCTGACCTTCTAGCAATCTATCAAAGCTTTGAGTTACCACTGCTGGCATATTTATGGAAAAAAAAACTTTTAAAGATAATTGGAATAACTTTTGATAATTATTAAAACTGTCATATTGAGCTACAGTGGAGTCAGTAAAGCTATTGTCTAGTTAGCTCTGCTACCTTCTAGAAATGTCATTCAAAGGTAAGACCCTCATCCGTACATTATTAACAAATGAATTTACAATGAAAGTTCACTGAGAACCTACAAAACCCACTCTATCCCCCAAACCCACTGAGCCTATCACCCTTCTCCTGGCCAAACATCCAGCTCAAGATCACAGTCCCTAGAAACAGAAGCACTGCCTGCACCAATTGGAAGAAGTGAGCGACAGGTCTCCCAGCTAAACTACCCTAATCCCTAGGTCCTAAGCCCCAGGGCACATTCCCTGCCCTTCGCCCTCCCATCTCATCCCCAGTAGCCAACTAGCAGGTAAGAGTCGTGCTGACAGGATGCTCTATTACCACCCCCCAATCACTGGACACTGTAACCTGTAAGACCCACTCTGCCACCCAAACCCAGTGAATCCATCGCCTTCCCCATGGTCAAACATCCTGCTCGAGATCAGCAGCCCCTAGAGACACAACCACTGCTTGCACCAATTAGAAAAGAGATGGATAGATGGCAGTGGAAGAATACATTCAGTACATAAAGAGCAATGTGGCACCACCAGTACCTAGTGGTTGTACAACAGCAAGACGTGAACATTCCAACACAGGTGAAACAGGAAATAAATGACCTTAAAATAGCTTTATAAAGATGACAGAGACCCTTACAAAGGAAATGATAAATCCCCTTAAAGAAATCAAGGAAAAGACAAACAAAAAATTGGAAGAAGTCAATAAATCCCATAAGGGAAAGCCAAGAAAAAGCAATCAAACAGGTGAAGGAAACAGTTCAAGACTTGGAAATTGAAATAGAGGCAATAAAGAAAACACAAACCAAGGGGATTCTAGAAATGGAAAATTTGGGTAAATAAACAGGAACTAAAGAAGCAAGAATAACCAACAGAATGCAAGAAATGGAAGAGAGAATCTCAGGCTTTGAAAATAGGTTCGTTGTTCAAAGAGAATGTTAAATCTAACAAATTCTTAACACAAAACTTCCAGGAAATCTGGAACACCATGAAAAGATCAAACCTAAAAATAATAGGGATAGAAAAAGGAGAATTCCAGCTCAAAGGTCTGGAAAATATATTCAACAAAGTCATAGAAAAAACTCCAAGCCTAAAAAGATACAAGAAGCTTACAGAACCCCAAATAGGCTGGACCTACCCAAAAGTCTCTCTCCACGTTATAATCAAAACACTAACATACAGAATAAAGAAAGAATACTAAGAACTACAAAGAAAAACAAACAGCTAACATGTAAAGGCAGAATTACATCTGACTTCTCAATGGAAACCATGAAAGCCAGAAGGTCCTGGACAGACATTTTGCAGACATTAAGAGACCACAGATGCCAGTCCAGACTACTACACCCAGCAAAACTCTGTCTACAAAATCATTGTAGACAGAGAAGCAAGATATTCCATGACAGAAGCAGATTTAAACAATAACTACAAACCCAGCCCTCCACAAAGTACTAGAAGGAAAACTCCAATATGAGGAAGTCAGCTACAGGCACAAAAGCACAGGCAATAGAGTGATCTCACCGCAGCAAATCCCAAAGAACAGAAAAGGACACACAATAACATTACCACCAACAAAAACTAAAACACTAGTACCACCACCATCAAAAACAAGAAATAACAGGAACTAATAATCACTGGTCATTAATTTCAGTGGACTCAATTAATCTACAAAAAGATACAGACTAAAACAATGGATATGAAAGCGGGATCTATCCTTCTGCTGCATATAAGAAACACACCTCATCTTCAAAGACAGATACAACCTCAAAGTAAAGGTTTGGTAAAAGATTTTACAATCAAATGAACATAAGAAATAAGCTGGTATAGCTATCCTAACATCTAACAAAATAGACTTCAAGCTAAAACTAATCAAAAAAAGATGAGAAAAGCATTTCATATTCATCACAGGAAAAATTCAAAAAGAAAATTTCAATTCTGAACATCTAGGCCTCAAATAAAAGAAACATTACTAAAGCTTAAATCACACATCAAACCCCACAGACTAAGAGTGGGAGATTTAATACCCCACTTGTACCACTAGACAGGATAGAAACTTAGCAAAATAAGAGAACTAATAGATGTTATGATTGAATTGGACTTAACAAAGATCCATAGAACATTTTACCCAAACACAATAGAATATACCTTCTCTGCACCTAAGGGAACCTTCTCAAAAACTAACCACATACTTGGTCACAAGGTAAATCTCAATAGATAAAAAAAAAAAAATGGAATAAGCCCCACTTATCAGATCACCATGGATTAAAGTTAGAATTCCACAATACAAACTACAGAAAGCCTGCAAACTCAATAAAAACTGATAAATTCTCATCTGAATTATGACTGTATCAATGAAGAGTTTAAATACTTTCTAGATTTCAATTAAATTGAGTACACAACATACTCAGATTTATGGGACACTATGAAAGCAGTGCTAAGAAGAATGTTCATAGTACTAAGTGTACACATAAAGAATTTGGAGAACTCTCACACTAGCAACTTAAGAGCACACATAAAAGCTCCAAAATAAAAAAAGCTCCAGTAGAAGTAGGTAGCATGAAATAATCAAATTCAGGACTGAAATCAATAAAATAGAAACAAAAAGCAATACAGAGAATTAATGAAACAAAGAGTTGGTGCTTTGAAAAGATCAACAAGATTGGCAAACCCCTATTCAAACTAATCAAAAGGCAGAAAGAGAGAGATAATATCCAAATTAACAAAATCAGAAATGAAAAGGGAGACATAACAGACACTGAGAAAAATCCAGAGAATTGTCAGATCATACCTCCAAACCTGTACTCCACGAAATTGGAAAATCTTAAAGACATGGACAATTTTCTGGATAAGTACCACATACCAAAATTTAAGCAAGATCAGGTAAACAATTTAAATAGACCTATTACCCCGAAGGAAATAGAAACACTCATAAAAAGTCTCCCACAACAACAAGAAGCCCAGAGCTAGGTGGTTTCAGCACAGAATCCTGCCAGAATTCAAAGAAGAGCTAATACCAATACTCCTCAAATTGTTCCACACAATACAAACAGAAGGAACATTACCATATTTTTTATGAGGCCACAGTTACTCTGATACCCAAACCACACAAAGATGAAACAACAACAACAAAAAAAGAGTTACAGACAATCTCCCTCATGAACATTGATGCAAAAATACTCAAAAACAATTAATTCAAAATACTGGCAAACTGAATCCAAGAACATATATAAAAATCATCTACTATGACCAAGTAGGCTTCATCCCAGAGATGCAAGGTTGGTAAAACATATGAAAGTCTATCAATGTAGTCCACCATATAAACAAACTGAAAGAAAAAAAAAACGATAATCATTTCATTAGATGTTGGGAAAGCCTTCTACATAATCTAACACCCTTTCATGATAAAGGTCTTGGAGTGATCAGGGATAAAAAGAACATATCTAAACATAATAAAAAAAAAGTAGTATACAGCAAGCCAACAACCAACATCAAATTAAACAGAGAGAAATTCAAAGTGATCCCACTAAAATCAGGAAAAAGACAAGGCTACCCACTTTCTTCATGTCTATTCAATATAGTACTCAAATTTCTAGCTAGAGCAATAAGACAACAAAAGGAGATCAGGAGGATACTAATTGGAAAGGAAGAAATCGAACTATTGCTATTTGCCAATGATATGATAGTATACATTAGTGACCCCCAAAACTCTACCCGGAAACTCCTACACCTGATAAACACCTTATCAGGTGGTGGGATGCAAGATTAACTCAAATAAATCAGCAACCCTCCTATATACAAATGATAAACAGCCTGAGAAAGAAATCAGAGAAACATCACCCTTTACAAGGGCTACAAATAATATAAAATATCTTGAGATAACTCTAACCAAACATGTTAAAGACCTGTATGACAAGAACTTTAAGTTTAAGAACAAGAAGGGAATTGAAGAAGATATGAGAAAACGGAAATATGTTCCATGCTCTTGGGTAGGTAGGATTAACATAATAAAAATGTCAATCTTACTAAAAGCAATCTACAGATTCAATGCAATCCCCATCAAAATCCCAACACAATTCTTCACAGACCCCCAAAAGAACAATACTCAACTTCATATGGAAAAATAAAATACTTAGGATATCTAAAACAAGTTTTAGATTTTACAATAAAGGAACTGTACAATAAAGGAACTTCTGGAGGCATGACCATCCCTGACTTCAAGCTCTATTATAGAGCTACAGTAATGAAGTCAGCTTGGTACTGACATAAAAACAGACATGTGGATCAGTAGAATATAACTGAAGACCCTGACATTAATCCACACACCTATGAACATCTGATTTTTGACAAAGAAGCCAAAACTGTACAATGGAAAAAAAGAAAACATTATCAACCAATGGTACTGGCATAACTGGATGTCAACATGTAGAAGAATGCAAATAGATCCATATTTATTGCTCTGCACTAAACTCAAGACCAAGTGGATCAAAGACCTCAACATATATCCAGTTACACTGAGCCTGATAGAAGAGAAAGTGGGAAGTAGCTTTAAACACATTGGCACAGGAGACTACTTCCTAAATATAATACCAGTAGCATGAACACTAAGATTGACAAT
>NW_004949126.1:828553-830536 GCF_000317375.1 Microtus ochrogaster | reverse complement strand
CTCAAGACCCAGCATTGCCACTCTTGGGCATATGCCCAAAATATACTCAATTATACAACAATGTTCACAACAACATTATTCATAATAGCCAGAATCTGAAAATAATCTAGGTGCCCCTCAACTGAAAAATGGATAAAAAAAAATGTGGTACATTGATAAATTGAAGTGTTGTTTAGCTGTTAAAAACAATGGCATAATAAAATTTGAAGACAAATGGATGGAGCTAGGAAAAAAAAATCCTAATTGAGCTAACCCAGACTCAGAAAGACAAACACAGTATGAGGGATATCATAAGCTTACATTACATGTAAAACAAAGGATAACCAGACTGCAATCCACAGTTCCAGAACAATCAGTTAATAAGGAAGACCATAAGAGGAAAACATGGATCACCATGAGAAGGGGAACTAGATGAGAACTCCTGGGTAAACAGGGGTGCTGGGTGGTGGTAAAGAAGAGAGGATGAAATAATGGGATGGTCAAGCAGGGAGAGGGATGGAGTAGGAGAACAGTTGGGGAGAGATCTTAATGAAGAGAGCCTTTATAGGGTTAAGAATAAACCCGATATTAGGAAAATTTCTAGAATCCACTAGCATGACCCCGGCTAAGATTCATAGTTGAGGGCATGCTCCAACTGGCCTTTCCCTGTAATCATATTGGTGAATACCCCAGCGATCATCATAGAGCCTTTATTTAGTAACTGATGGAAGCAAATGCAGAGATCCACAATCAAGAACCATGCCAAGCTCTGGAAATCCAATCGAAGAATGGGAGGAGGGACTGTATGAGCAACGGAGGTCAAGATCATGAGAAGTCTATAGAGACAGCTGAACTAAGCTCCTGGAAACTTATGAATTCTAGACCGACAGATGTGGCATCTCCATGAGACTGAACTAGGCCCTCCATATGTGGGAGGCAGTGGTGAAGCTTAGACTGTCTGGGGGGCCCCTAATAGTAGGACCAGGATCTATCCCTGGTGCATGAGTTAGCTTGTTGGATCCCATTCCCTATGGTAGGATGCCATGCCTTAAACTTAATGCATTAGGGGAAGAACTTGGTCCTGTCCCAACTTAATGTGCCAGACTTTGTTGACTCTCCATGGGAGCCTTTACCTATTGGAAAAAGTGAATGTGGGATGGTCTGGAGGGGAGGAAGGGAAGTGGAAAAAGAGGTGGGGGAGAGAACCATGGTTGGAATGTCAAATAAAAGGAAACACTAAATTAAATTTTAAAAGGGCTAAAAGAAAAAGGAAGTGGAGGAAGGACCTGGAGTAAGTAGTTCAAACTCTTCGGCATCAGATTCTTCTTTTTTGGAGTTCTGACCCATAACTGATTTTTAACTGTGCAGCATAGAAATCATGAAGGTTCTTGAAATCACTGGAGGTCTTTGATGTTTAAAAGTTCAGAAACCTCCAAAGCTCTGAACTTTTGTCCTCAGTGATCCCCACTGATACCTCATTTTAATTTGTAAATCTTACTTTTTAACTGACCCATGAAATTTCAACCACTGAAGCACAGTCTGAAAATAATTTAGGGAATATGTGAAGTAAATACCCAAAAATGAAGATCTCTGAAAATGTAAATAGCTAATAAAAGATATTCATAACATACAAAGAATATAAATAAGGAAAGTGGAATTTAATACAAAAGCACACACTGATGAAATGCTCTTTAGATTTATAAAATTTAGAAGATCAGACAGTGTCATTAAGGTTATTGCTGATAATATTCTTAAATTCTTCTGACTAGAGTTCAGCCAATGCAACCAGTTTGCAAACTATTGCAAAGTCTAGCAAAGATGAAGATATACTGATAACCAAGAGTGCCACACTGTGGTTTATCCTTTAAATTTTCCCACTGATACTTAAAAGTGAAACAATACTTATTGTATTCATACAGCATTACATGAAACTGTAAAAATATACACAAACTGTTGTGAAGAAATGAGGAAACCTTGACTCGGGCATGTTCATTTGAGGATTCA
>NW_004949126.1:820820-826947 GCF_000317375.1 Microtus ochrogaster | reverse complement strand
CATCTCAGGTCTCTCAAAGACAGAGCCCCATTTTCTCCATTGTCTAATCTGGAACTGACCTTTAAATCTAAACCTTCTCCCATACTGTTCATCCTGGCCATGGAACTAAAGATGTAAAATGGATTTTCAAATTTTGGTTGTTTTCTCTGACAATCAACGAAGTAAAATGATTTGATGTGGGATTTTCTTCTGTATGTTGTGATATATTTTTATTGGTTGATATAATAGCTGATTTGGCCTATGGCATGACAAAATATAGATAGGCATGAAAGCTAAACTGAATACAGGGAGAAAAAAGAAGGCATAGTCAGGCAGATGCCATGTTGCTATTGAAGGAGAAAGATGCCAAAACCTTACCAGTGAGCCACAGCCTTGTGGCGATACACAGATTAATAGAAATGGGTTAATTTAAGATATAAGAGCTGGCAAGAAATATGTCTGAGCTGGTGGTCAAATAGTATTGTAATTAATATAGTTTCTATGTAATTATTCTGGTCTGGGCAGCCAGGAAATGAAATGAAAGCACAGTCTTTGTGTACAATAATTATTAATATAGAATAATTTATATAGCTCTGATAGGCAAATTAGAAAAATCATTTGCTAACCAGCCCATACCCCCTTCATTTGGGACATTTTGTTCAGTTTTCTAGTAGGCAATCAACTAACTTGGGTATATGCTTATTCATCTTACAGTTCTTTTTTTTTTTTTATTTAGAGGTACTGATTGACAGATGAAAAAAAAATTACGGTAGGAAAAGAATGTTTGCTGCACTTCTAGGAGAGAGAGTTTTTTTTTTCCTTTCCATAGCAGCTGCCAGAAGAAACTCTTTGTCTTTATAGTGTAATGTAAGGATGCAAGTCTGGATTTGATAATAATTTGTACCTGAGGGGAAATCTGCCACAGGGAAGTAATGCTGGAACATATGTTTGAAGTGCCTGATGCAGCCTGAGCAAAGCTAGGCACTTCTATGTACTTTTCAAATGTGTAGCTAAATACATTGGCATTGTTGTGAGAATTCTCAATGCGTGTGGTGCACATAGAAAATTCTATATGCACATATGTGCAATAGGAAAACATTTGAACACATTTCTTTTTTCCCCAGAGCAAGGAAATGCTATTGGATAAATATGACTTTCTATACATAATATTTGACACATATGAGAGATACTGTACAACTCAAACTAATTACAAACTAATTGCATAAAAGGTATTGACTGCTAGCAGGCCAAGAAGATTCACACCTGCAATCCTAGTGCTCTCAAGGCTAAGATGGGAAAATGTTGATTTACAGACAAGCCTGGGTTATAGAATAAAAGCTTATTTAAAAAATATAAAAGGTATCAATTGCTCTTAATATTTAAGTTTCCATGTTGTTTAATAACATGACTTTAAATAGCTTAGTGTACAGTTACATAAGAAGTTGCAAGACAATGCATTAGCATTTTATTTAGTAAATACGTCGTAGTGGTGTTAATAATTTTCCATTTTATTAAAATGGTGAATCAGGCTAAGTACAGAAAAATCACAAGTAAGAGTTTGCTCAAATACAAGAACATTGCACATATAACAAAGGTTATCCATAAGAATCGTCAGAAAATTGTTAGCTCTTCTGCTTTCAAGTTGTAAGAGCTAGAGGAGACACATGCTTTTAAGCTGGGCTGATACATCTTCACAGCAACAGGAGTAATGGTCTATGTTAAAGTGCATTTGGTGGTTCAGCAATGGCATTTGCTTCCAGAGTAATGACTTTATAGATTGTACTTGACTCATGGGAACTGCAACGATTATATTTTTACAAACCAAAGGAGAAAAGTTCAAGAGGCCATCTATGTTGCCCCCCAGCAGGTCTTAAGTTACTCCAGGGTCTTGAAGAGGCACTATCTGAAAGACATGGTGGGGGAGGGGAATGGGCGGCCAGGCGTTTTTCTTTTTCAGGGCTTCCGTTTTTTTGAGGCAGTTTTTTTTTTTTTTTTGGTTTTTCGAGACAGGGTTTCTCTGTGGCTTTGGAGCCTGTCCTGGAACTAGCTCTGTAGACCTCGCTTTGGCAGCACATATACTAAAATTGGAACGATACAGAGAAGATTAGCATGGCCCCTGCGCAAGTTTTAAGTCTTATATACTCCTCAGTGAGGAGCTTGGGCAGAGGGAACTGGGGAAGGGGGAAGGAGGGAAGGAAATGAGGGGCTCGGTAGCTAGGCAGCTAAGCAGGGCAGTTGCGAGGTCAGTGGCTAGAACACCTGCTATTAGTGATAAGCAGCAAACAAAGAAGACACTCTGAGGTGCCCTCTGAAGCTGGAATCTCCAAGGTCAGTATACAATGTCTTAGTTAACTTTAAGTTTTTCTGTCTCAAGATTTCCACCTCAAGGCCCTGTGAGATGAGAGAAAGGAGAAGCCTGAAATGGCTCCTGACACTGTTTGTACAAAATTACCGTAGAAAAATCCAAATCCAAATCCAAAAGTTCCGAAATAGTCAATTCTTCCCTACTTTCTCTCCTCTAGTTGAGTTCACACACTGGCACGGCTCTGAGTACAAACTGCCCAAGGAAGGAAAGTGAAGAACAGTTCAGTAATGAAAAGGGTAAACAGAGAAAATATGACAGTCTTTGGTTTGGAACGCTGAAGGCACAGTATTCACATAGGGTCCAGCAATAAAAAGAATATAAATTAAGTTCTTTGTACTTAAGAGTCCTAAACCATGGTTGGTTACATAGTCTGAGTTGGGCTATGCCAATCCTTTAAATGGAGTAGGAGAGATAGTGGTAGTAGGAACAAAAAAAGAACAGCAGAGACATTGACTCATTGTGTGAGAAATGAGTAGGGACATTCTGCTAAGTGAATCAACTGCAGCTGATAAATTATATTTCCATAGGCTGTATGTAATAGCTTGGTTTCTTTCATTGTATTTACTGATGCCTCTAAAAGTTAACATATTTTCTCTTCATTTTCATAAAATAAAATTTAAGTTTAGTAAAATATCTACAATGAAAAGTATCTTTCTCAATTGACTGTATGTGCCTCAAAGCTTCACAACTGAATTGGAAAAGGTCTTCAATAAAGCATCTGTTAGTCATGACCATTTACTCTTTTGGTTCACATATTTGCTCAGTATATAGGTCTGAAATCGCAGTATGCCTTTGGAGAAAGGGAGACTATCCTCAAAGTTGAACATAGCCATGAAGTCATGACTGAAACAATGTATTTTATCCTAGGACTGTACTTGTTAGTTTCCTGGAATAGTATCTTAGATCACGTTAAACATTCTTGTCTGCTTATTAATAGAAACTGGTGGTTTGAATAGGTATGGTCCCCATAGACTCAAGTGTTTAAGTGGTTGGCCCGTAGAAAGTGACACTATTATGGGGTGTGGCCTTGTTGGAATATGTATACCCTATGACGGAGGAAGTGGGTCACTGTGTGGGTGGGCTTTGGGTCTCGTATGCTCAAGCTACTCCTAGTGTGGCACACAGTCTCCTAGTGCCTTCGGATCCGGAAGAAGAACTCTCGGCTCTTTCTGCAGCACCATGTCTGCCTGTACACGTCCATGGCCCACCATGATGATAAAGGACTGAACCTGTGAAACTGTAAGCCAGGCCCAGTTAAATGTTTGCTTTTATAAGAGATCCCATGGTCATGGTATCTCTTCACAGCAACAGAAATCCTAACTAAGACAGATGCAATCCACCAGGGTGTTGAGCCAACATTTTTTGCATAAGATAGAGCTCTTCTTTAGAATTAACCAGAAATGGGAAACTGACTACACTGGGCAGAGTAGACGTTTATATTTACTGAAATATTTTAGATAAGAGAAGACTTATAAAAGCCAGAAATCAGTTTTAGAGAGTATTTTCAGAAAAGTGTTATAATTTTCTATTCTCTTTGGCATAAAAGAATTGTTATATTTATTGACGGTGACCAACAATGTATATGGTTAATTGGAAAATTTAACTTGAAAAGATGAATTGCTCAAACACCGTTTTAGTTTTTTCATTATTATGCACAGTCTGACTCTGTGGTCTGGCAGATGCCCAGTGGCTATTTATCTAGTGTGCATACCTTTCCACAGCTGGATTTTCAAATATGATTATAAAGTCCACATGACAGACCTATCCTGGAAATAAATATGTCAGCAAGCTTGGTTTTATTTTATGTATTTATCCTAGATGTAACTTAGCTTGGTACAAGCATATACTACAGTTTATGACATTTGGCCAGAATGGTTCGGTATAGACAGCATCATTTGGGATTGTAGAGGTAATTTAAAAACACCTGGACTTAATAGTTATATCTATGCCTTAAATCCAAAAGCCTTGCTTTTTTATAGTCCTTTTGGGGAAAGATGGGAACTGCATTAACACTTGTCAGCATAACAGATCCTGAAGCACTGAGATAGACTTGTAAAAGTTTTGAAAATTATACAAAAGAAATGAGAAGAACACTAAAAGGGTCAGCATCTCATCAGGATTTATAGGTTTAAAAGTATACCATTTAGAGTTTATTTTTAGAAATACACTTTAAAGTTTGGGTACATAAAGCAAAAGTTTACTGGAATACATTTTAAATCTTACATTTTAAACGAGCGTCCACTGTTTTGAGCCAGGCTCTCATGTAGCCCAGGATGGCTTTCAACTCCCTACGTAGTGGGAGTGACTTTGAAGTTACCATCTTCTGGCTTGCCACCTCCCAAGTGCTGAGATTATAGGCTTGCAGCATGCTTTTGCAGTAATGTGTGGTAGAATTTAGCTAAAAGTTCTAGTTAGTATAGAAAGTAACAAAAGCTATAAGAATAAACTACTACTATCTTGGCTGGTCAGTGGTGGTGAAGGCCTTTAATCCTAGCATTTGGGAGGCAGAGGCTGGCGGATCTCTGTGAGTTCGAGGCCAGCTTGGTCTACAAGAGCTTGTTCCAGGACAGGCTCCAAAGCTACAGAGAAACCTTGTCTCAAAAAACCAAAACAAAACACAAAACAAAACAAACCACCAACTACTATCTGATTGAAATTAAGGCCTACTCTATGAGATGGAACCCATGCCCAACACTGTCCAGGTAGCCAAGAAGCTAAGAATAAATAGGACTTTCACTTAGGGGGAACCCCAAATACTATTGTTCTATTAAGGGAATACATGATAAAATGACTCCTAATGGCATTCTGCTGTACTTATAGGTCAGCATCTTACACAATCTCCATCAGAAAACCTCTTTGCAGAAGATGGGAACAAATACAGAGACCCTGAACTGGACAATGTGTAGAAAGTAAGAGACCTTGGAAGACTCGGCCCTAAGTAGGATGTCTCCCCTCAAAGCTCAGGGAAGAGAAGGCAGAAAGATTCTAATAACAAATGAGGACAACAGTCACGAAAGATGTGCCCTTACACACAGCAGGACGGATGTGCATATGAATTTAGACTGTAGCAGCAAGTCTGGAGCCTACACAGCTCTAAGCCCGTTGACATCCGGCTTCTGACAGGAAAAGTAGGCAGATGATCCACCCCTAACTCCAAAGCTAGCTCCAATTGATAACTGTTTTCAAAGGGAAAAATTATTTTCTCCAGCAGAGTCTGATTGGATATGCAAGCCACACTTAGGGGCCAGCCCAGCATTGACAATCCACACAAAACAAACTCAATGGTGCTTTTGGAGGGTTTGTTATTGTCATTTTCTTTTGTCTCATAGTCTGGGTATTTATTTCTTACAGAGTTTTTGCTCATGTATTATGGTTTCCAATTTGCTTTTCTCTTTTTTTCTTTCTTTCTTCCTTTCTCTCTCCTTCCTTCCCTCTCTCCCTCCTCTCTCTTTCTTTCTTTCTTTCTTTCTTTCTTTCTTTCTTTCTTTCTTTCTTTCTTTCTCTCTCCTCTCCTCTCCTCTCTTCTTTTCCTCTTTCTCTTTCGTTTGGTTTTTCAATACCATGTTTCTCTGTGTATCCCTTGCTGTCCTGAAACTAACGCTGTAGATCAAACTAGACTCAAGGTCATCAGTATCTGTGGGTTTCCCTATCATGAACTTGACCTTCGTGGCTAATGCAATCCCTCCTCCCTCACCTCAAAAGGAATCCCTGAGCATGGCTCACTGCTTGGCTGTGAATCTCTGCATCATTCAATTATTAAATGATTGCTCTCTGCTGATAATT
>NW_004949126.1:816200-820008 GCF_000317375.1 Microtus ochrogaster | reverse complement strand
TTTTTTTTTTTTTTTTTATCCTTTCAGTAAGTAAGTTACCAGGCTCAATCATGTGGTAGTCTGTGAATTCTAGATTCTCTGGAATGAAACTTTCAGGTCTGTTTGGAAAAAAAAAAAGATTTGGAACTAGCCTAATCTAATCTTTAGAGTTTTCTGCTGGAAAACAAGCATTAGGCCTTTCAGGTCCAGAGGGTAAGGAAGCAGATTGGGCTTCTTGGAGGCACTTCACTGTGACTATATCTGCACTGTTGTAAGCATGAAAGAGGTGTCATAATTTGCCAAATATCATACAGTTAAGCATTAAAGGAATGGGTTTCAGTCTAGACATTTGAGGTCATTTCGTTGTACACTCCAACTTAGTCAATTTTAACTCTTAGACTCGTACTGCATTTAATGCAGTGGGCCCACAGCAATCTCTAATGTTAACTTCTTTTAAAAAATAAAAGAAGCTTATTAATAAAAGCAGTAGCTTTGAATGTTCAATCTGGAAGCTATTAAATAATCCCTGCAAAATCTAATGGATGTAGAAACAGAATGCAACACACGCCCCATGGAGTCTTCAGAGTTCCGGTATCTTGACCAAGAACTGCAAAGGAAGGGTGTCACATCTGAGGAGGAAGCTAATGACTGGTTCTGTAACTGATAGAAGATTTTACACCTCTTCAGAAATGTCTCTGAGTAGGACACCAAAGGTGTAGTGGGTGAGAAAAGCTTTGGGTAGAAGAGACTATACTTCTGAACAGACTAATGTAAACCAAATAAGCAGGATCAGATACAAAAGAAAATGTCTTACCTTCAATTCCACAGTTACCATTTTCAGCAAGCCTTGATCTATTTAATACAAGAAATGTTTGATTCAGTAGTATCTATGGCTCTTCAATCATCAAAAATTTCTTTGAGGTTACTTTAACTTTGAGTTCCAGATGACTGTTTTCCCCGGTCCGTTTATCCATGGATTCAGCTCAGACCTAACTCAAAACTCTTAAGTTCTCCTTCTCTTTTGATTATAAGTGAAGTCATTTAATTGCTGTCTCACTTTTTAAAGCTTTACAGCAAATAATGGGAGAAGTTATGCCGCAGGCTCCACACTTCCTGAAGACTCCTCGAGCAAGAAACTGAGTTTATCACTCTTAAATTTTGACGTCACCATTGGCTCAAAGATTCATGTCTGCTAAGTACCTTTTCTATTCCCATTATTTAGCTGGTTAGTGGGGTGGGGGTGGGGTGGGGCATACACTTGCCATGGCACCTGTGTGGCAGTCAGAGGACCAACATCAGGAGTCAGTTCTTAATCTGAGGATTGAACCCAGCTACTCAACTTCAGCAAGTGCTTTTGCCTCTACTGAGCCAGCTGGCCCTCCCTCTGTCAAGTTGTTGGCCGCTTAGTAGCAAGGATGGCTTTCTTTCCTGTTTCCAATAACTTTTAGTTCATTTCTGTAATGGCTCATTACAGTTGCTAAATGTTAGATGCTAGGCATAGTGGCTCATACCTGTAATCCTAGCCTGTGGGAAGTGGACGTGAGCGGCACAACAGTTTGGGGTCATCTCAGATATGTAGTGAGTTTGACAGCAGCCTGGGCAACATGGGACTTTATCTCAACTCTGAACAGTTTCATACAAAAGTTAAAGAAAATACTAGAAGGGAATAGCTTCATTATGGTAATATCATGTTCATACCCATGTAGATAATCTCCATTTGATCTTAGTTTAAGGCCAAGAAGCAGTTTCACTAGGTGATATCCAAAAAGATTCAGGACTCTCCTTAGCTTGTCTCTGAGCCCTCACCAGAACCACCATTGATTTTCTGTTCACATCATTCTGGCCTTTCCAAAACATGCACCTCCGAACTCAGTCTTTATACATCACCCAATTCCAAAGCCAAGTCCACATTTAGGGAGTTTTGCTAACTAATCATCCTTCTTCTGGGTAAAGAATTCTCTTTACTCTGTCTGGGATGCTATCACATGGTAGCATATTCAATAGTAAATAATAGCTTATTTCTTTTAGTTATAGAAGCTGAAAACCCCACAATGGAGCCTCCAGCAGTTTCAATGTCTAGTCAAGTTTCACCCTCTGTTTTCCAGATGGCGCTTCTTGCAGTACTGTCACTTGGCAGAATGGCTAAAGGGATGAGGTTGCTCCCTTCAGCTCCACTTATTAATGACTTAATAAAAGCTCATTAATCCCACTCACCTAATTGCTTCCTAAAGGCTCTGCCTTTCCTTGTTATTACATTAGTAATGAAGTGTCAAGTGTTAGCATATGTCTATTGGGGAGATATATTCAGTCCATTACATTCACCAACACTTGACCTGGGATCATGTCTTTAGTTTTAGCTATTACTGGTATCACAGTGATATCTTATGAGATCCTAATTTATATTTCTCTGGTGATTACTGGTTATGAGGATATTTTCACCAGCAGGTCCATTCTCACTTGTTATCAGTATATTTATATTCTTTTGTGAAGCATGTGTTAGATCTTTGGCTCACTTTAAAGCTGATTTGTTTATGCTGGTTAGAGAATCCAGTGGGTAAAGGTGGCTGTTACCAAATCTGATGACCCAAGTCAAGCTTTGGACTCTGAAGAGTGGAAGGAAAGAATGAACTCCTTAGACCACTGTATGTACATTGAGGCACATACTTGCCCTTCCCCACCCCAAACAAATAACTAAAAATATAATTTAATATTGATTTGTCATACTATCAGTGTGTGTGTATGTGTGTGCGTATTTGCATATATGTGAGGGCATGTGTGCACAATAGCGTAGATGCCAGAAGTCATTAATATGGTTTCTCAGGACTAGCTTGGAATGCATCGATTAGGCTAGATTAGGCTGGGATCCAATTGTCTCCACTCGTCCAGCACTAACTAGGATGTATGTTCTGCAGGTTAAATTCAGGTCCTGTGCTTCACAGCAAATGCTTTACAGACTGAGCTATCTTCCCAGCCAACCCTAATGTGTTTATAAGAGAAATCTATCATCTGGAATTTTTACTATGATTATTTCTCTGGTTTCTGATTTTCCTTTCTCCCTCCCTCCCTTTCTCTCTCTCTCTCTCTCTCTCTCTCTCTCTCTCTCTCTCTCTCTCTCTCTTCTTTCTCTCCTTCTTTGAGTCAAATTCAAGCCCTGCACATGGTAGGTCAAGTATTCTACAGTGAAGCTACATCTCTAGTCCCTCTTCATTTTCTTTAATGGCATTCTTTCTTAAGATCAAAAGCTTTTCATCTTAATGAAGCTCAATTTCTATTGCTTTCTTTTATTGTCTTCTGCCTTTATTGTTCTGTTTTAGAAGAAACAAATGGGTAAAAAGATTTAAAAAGTTAAAATGAGTCTTCACACATCTAAAGGTGAAGTCAGAAGTGAACCAAGTGCTCTGTTTCAAAATCTCATGGAAAATTTTTCATTCTACTTAATATGATAGCATCATTTGCTTTAACATAACAATAATGATTTACATATATAGAGGAAATTTATCTCATGATCAAGAATAAAGGTCATCTTTATCACACAGTCTAGGACTACACACATTCAGAACATAACATCCCTAGGTAGATGATCATAGAAAAAAGAGGCTCATCGCTTCAGAAATCATAGCATTTTCAGCCAAAATGAGTTCAGTACAAACAAAAGAGGGAAAGGTCATAAGTAAAAGAGAAAAGAAGGATTGCTATAACAGTTTTATATACACAAATGTTTATGTGTATACAATGGATTCTGCTTTATTGTTTTCTGACCATCAATCATATTATTAATTAAATTAATATTTACCAATTCAGTTGCATATATATATATGTATTATATATA
>NW_004949126.1:813860-816100 GCF_000317375.1 Microtus ochrogaster | reverse complement strand
AAATCCACACCCTTCCATACATGCATGTGCACGCACACACAACATGCTCTTCCAGAGGATATTGTTTCAGCTTCCAGAAACCACTTGATGCATCACGCCATCCATAACAACAGTCTGAGGGACCTGATGACCACGTGTGACCTACACAGGCACCAGGACGGACATACACTGAGACAAACCACCAGTATACATAATATTAATTAAATTAATATTTAAAATTCTAAGACAAGAGATTTCTTAATAATTCCACCAAGTGGTTCAGAGCTGACACAATTCTAACTTTGTAATTAAATTAATATTTACCAATTCAGTTGTGTATATATATATGTATTATATATACATATATATGCTACCAATAAATGAATGAATAACAGCTGGACAACTGAACATAAATGCAAGCAGATGGTCTGGAAGAAAAGGATCCAGAACTGTCATCAGCTCTACACAGTCACCACATATTTTCTCTATCAGGCTCATAGGCCCACAGCACATGGCCAGAATGTATTGACTTCTTCCAAGTATTCTCTATGAAATTAAAATTGTGCTCTCGCAGGGTCCAAGATTGATGACTACAAAGGCCTCTTACCTAGGTTGCTCTTCTTCCAAAGAAGTTGGTATACCCATAGTTGTGCTGTGTAAACTCCTTCCACAGCACACAGCTGCGCTCTACGATACCACTAGCATAAATCTTTCTCCATGACTCCAGCCAGGGAGGAAGTAGGATAGCTTGAAAATATTCCCCCTCCTTCAAATCCAATCTCCTACCTAGCCACACCCCCAGCTCCATAGCAGACCACCTGCGGCTGCCTGTACTTCCTCCCTGCCCCCAGCTCCACTGGATTACAAAAACCATCCCTCCAACTTCGTATCACCCCAACTCATAGCTTTATCGCAGCTCACACATCCGACAAGCATTCCCTGGGAACTCACAGGCTACCACGGAAAGGGAAGCATGCATGCTAACTACGGAGCTTTTGGATCTTATGCAGAAAGTGAGAGAGCTTGGGACACTAGGCCCTAAATTGTACCTATTTTGGTCTGAGGTAACTTCAGCAGATGAGGTGGAAAGAGTGTAAGATCCAGAGGGAATGGAGGAAACCATGAAAACAAGACCCTCTAAATCAACACAACTGAGACAGGGATGCAAAGGCAATGACATGGCTCTGCACCAGACGGGATCTAGGGCTGAACGTTTTCCCTCTGAGTTTTCCACAACTTCACAGTAACAAGAGTCAATCATTATCCTTATCTTGATTTGAAATGATGAACCCAAGAGCATCCTGGCCATGGTACAGTTAAAATTCCAAGAACTTTTCTGCCTCTTTTCAGCAAAAGAACACCTCATCAAATAACCTTGAGGACAGCATGAAGCAACACATCACCGTGATGAAATGTTATGTCAGCTAAGAGACCATGGAACTGAACTGTACCTGTGCAAACCTCCCCTATTAAAAGTGCTCAATGGAGTGCATATAAGAGAGATGGCTTTAACACCTTGGGTTGCTGATCTGCAGAGTGCTATGGTAAAGACGTGAATTAAAATCAAGATGCATCTTCTCTGTGGAAATCAGAATCTTGACGGACATTCCCAGAGCATTGTGCCACACTCAGACAGCTCGACAGAGCAACAAACGTTGCCTTCCGCATGTCAGCAGAAGCAGTGTTTTGACAGTTCATAGCCTATTTTGCAGGTCGACTGAGACCTCTGGGATTGTATTAAAGGAAGAATTTAGTTTTGTTTCCATGGTAATCATAATTATAAGCCTGGTAAACAAGACAGATTGTAGCACAGTATCTTATTCAAAACAAACAATCTTAAAAATACACCACTGACAATTTTTTTTTATCTGTCTGAGAAAAATCTAAGTCTGTGATACTTTGCAATAAATGAACCAACTAGCCATGGTTACAAGCAAACCCTGTTGCTCTTCAGGTCCTATGCTGGAAATCAGAACGGCTTGTCCAAAAGGAGAAGGAATTCTACCCACCAACTAGGACTAGCACTCTTTCTTTGGATGGGTGGGACACAGCGTTTTCTTTTTTTTCTTTTTTTTTTATTTTATTGAGAAAAGGAAAAAAAAATTCAGCCTCCTCCTAGCCTCCCATTTCCCTCCCCCTCCTCCCACCCCTCTTCCCCTCCCCCCACTCCTCTCCTTCTCCCTCTCCAGTCCAAAGAGCAGTCAGAGTTCCCTGCCCTGTGGAAAGTCCAAGGTCCTCCCCCCTCCGTCCATGTCTAGGAA
>NW_004949126.1:800524-811700 GCF_000317375.1 Microtus ochrogaster | reverse complement strand
ATCCTTTTCTTAAGTATTAAGATTTTGAAACATAAAGTTGTGGAGCCCAGGGCAGCCTGGTCACATATGGGGCCCATGTTGCAAGCTGCCATATCAGGCAGCGTTGGTTCCAGGAAAAGCCATAAGCTGATACTACCCAGGGACAGCCAGCATCAAAGGGGAAATACACGACATTCCAATCATTAAGATTAGATAAAACCACCAGATGTTCCTGAGCCCAGGACTTACCTATTCTCCTTTTGTCAAGACCCCTAGACAAATGTCAGCCAATCAGGGTCCTGAACCTTGGAAATCCCCTCACCCCAACCTCTACTAGGATAAAAACCCTACCCTGACTGGGTTTGGAACTCTCAGCTGTCAACCGACGTGTCAGACAGACAGAGAATCTAAGCTTAAGCTTGAATAAAGACTCTTAGTTTTTGCATACAGTACTCGGTCTCCTAGTAGGTTTGTGGGGGACTCCATGATCTGGGCACATTACATGCATTTGTCAACTTGACCAATTATATGGTCAATAGTCCATACCAGCACAATAAAAAAATTGATATAAATAAAGATAGATAATACAATTCTTATAAAATGATAGTTCCTTTTGGGGTACTTTTCTGAAGAGGTAGCTACTGCCTCTCTACCTTCTCCCCTTCCCCCTTTTCCCCCTCTCTCTCCTTTCTCTTTTGTCTTTCTCTATCCCCCTTTCTCTTTCTCCCCATCTCTCCTCCCCTCCATAACCCCTTAGTCTTATACCATTCCCAATACCCACTAAATAAACTCCATACCCTAGCTCTCTCTGCATGATGTATCTGTTTCTTACTGGCTGCAGTCTCCCACCAGCCAATGGCACCCTCCGTTGACCCTCATGGGACCACTGCCCCTCATGCAACTGGTCTTGGGTCACCCATTTTATAAATGATAACAGTAGCTATATCATTTTGCATTCCTACTGATACGAGTAAGAGTTTCTATTGAAGCCAGGTGTTGGTAGCACATGTCTTTAATCCCAGCATTTGGGAGGCAGAAGCAGCTACTGTTCTGGCACCTGCCTTGCATGCTGCTGTGCTCCCCACCATGATGGTTGCCAAGACAAGATCAAAAGGATGATACATGATGCCTTGGGGAACTGTGAAGAGAGGCTCCAGGAAAAATGGCAGAGTGTCTTTTACCTAAGGTGCACTTTGCTCCTTGGTTTTTCTTGGATGTGATTTTGTGTCTCCTGAAACAAATATTTACATTTAATTTATAAGACATGTTTATTAGTGCTGGATGTTGGATCATAGATAGCTATAGAACTCAATCTGATGAAAGGATGTGCCGAGTGCTATCCTCAGTGTACCCTGAATCTGGATATGGTTTTCTGCTGTGGGACGATGGTCTTTTATCCTGTCACTTGTATTATTTTTAATAAAATGCTGATTGGTCAGTAGCTAGGCAGGAAGTAGAGGCTGAGCAATGAGAATAGGAGAATTCTGGGAAAAGGAAAGCTCAGGGTTTGTTTTTTTTGTTTGTTTGTTTGTTTGTTTGTTTGCTTGCTTTTTAATTTTTGAGACAGGGTTTCTCCGTAGCTTTTGGTTCCTGTCCTGGAACTAGCTCTTCTAAACCAGGCTGGCCTCGAACTCACAGAGATCCACCTGCCTCTGCCTCCCGAGCGCTGGGATTAAAGGCGTGTGCCACCACCGCCTGGCTGGAAAGCTCAGTCAGCAGTTGTGCCCCAGATGCAGAGAACACAAGATGTGACTGTCAAAAAAGGTACCAAGCCACATGACTAACACAGACAAGAATAATGGGCTGATATAAGTTATAAGAGTTAATAGGAAGCCTGAGATACTAGGCCAATCAGTTGATAACTTATGTAGACCTCTGTGTCATTCTTTGGGATTTAATGGTTGCAGGACTGGGCAGGACAGAAAACCTAGGTCAGCAGCCTTCTGTCTTGTTTTCATGCTTTCCCACATATAATCTATAGTATGTGTCAGATGATTGTATTTAGATTTGCTTGTTCTGAGAAAATTCTGAGAAAGCACTGCTCTGTTAATATTTAATATGTGCTTATTGATTTTTTTAACATGTTTTTCTGATCATGTTTTTCTGAAACCAAACAGTCTTCCATGGGTCATTGCTTTCTTTGTTTCATTCATATATAAAAGTACACTAAAACTAAAATAAAGTTGTCTATAGCAATAGACTGTAGTCAGCCTGTTTTTTAAGGTCTTCAAATCCCAGGTCTTGAAGACAGATCTGCATAGTTTGGCAAAAGTTGACAGATAATGGACTAAACCACTGAAAATATAAGCAAGTTCTCAAATTAAGTCCCTTCTCTTCTAATAGCTGTCTTGGTCATAGTGTCTCTTTGTTGCAATAGAATAGTAATTAAGGTAAGGGTAATTGCTCTCAAGCCTGATGACTGAGTTCAATCCCTGCAGCCAAAATGATGGAAAGATACATTTCTCAGGGTTATACCCTAACCTCCACATGTAGTCCACTGAGTGTGTGCCCATATTTATATATACAGACAAAATATATACATGGAAAAGAAAATTTTAAGAGCATGTCTTATTGCTGTGTTAATTGTATTTCTCTTGGGGAAAATGACATAGGACATGTATTGTTTTTACACTTTTCTCTGAGTGTCTTCTTGGTATAATATCTGCAACGTTCATCTCTTTTTTCAATTGGGTTGTTTGCTTCCATATGATTGAAATTTTGCAAACCCTTTGGATCATTTAGATAAGAATTCTTCAATAAATATGTCTTTTGCGAACATTTTCCCCATTGGCTTGTGTTTTCATATTTGTCATAGTATACTTTACAAGGTAATTAACTGATTAAAAATTAAATCCATTAATTTAATTTAATTTTTTAAAAGCTAAATTTAGTTTTATCTTATGTGTATTGGTGTTTTGTCTGCTGTGCCCATAGAAGCCAGAAGAAGTTGTCATATTTTCTGGAACTAGAGTTAGAGATATTTTTAAGTTACCACGTGGATTCTGGGAATAGAACCTGTGTCCTCTGGAAGAGTAGTCAGTGATCTTTTTTTAAAAAACATTATTATTATTTTAATTTTTTGAAATTATGATATAACGTAGCTGGGCTCTTAAATGGTGAACTATCTCTCCAGTTCCTCCACTAAGTTTAATGAGTACATCCTATCTCTTCTTTCTCACATGGATTCTTTTCTTGCCTAAAACCATTGCCAATCCGAATGTTGTCACTATTTCTCTTACATTGTCTTCTAGGAGTGCTACTACTTTGTGTTCTATATTTATGCCTGTCTTAGTTAGTGTTCTATTGATGTGAAGAGACATCATGACCGAGGCAACTGTTTAACTGAAGTCTTGCTCCCAGTTTTCAGAGGGTTTCCATTATCATCATGGTGTGGAGAAGACAGGTATACGTCTGAAGCAGAAGCTGAGAGCTACATCTTTATCCACAGGCAGAATGGGGGAAGTGATCTGGGCCTGGCATGGACTTCTCAAACCTCATAGCTCACTCCCAGGGACACACTTCCTCCAACAAGGCTGCACCTACTAATTCTTCCTAAATAGTCCATCAACTGAGGACTAAGTATGAAAATATATGATCCTGTGGGGGACATTCTCATTTGAACCATCACAATACCTATGATCCCTATTGAGTTAACTTTTGTAAAAGTTGTAAGGTTTGTGTGTCAGTTTCTTGTTGTCGTTGCTGTTGTTTGCATGTGGATGTCAAGCTGGAACCACTGATTGAAAAGAATAAAACATATTTTCAACTTCTTTCCTAAAGCCTGATGATAGTCTGTCTTGTTACTCTTTTCTTGCCTTTCCCTGGGTTACATATCAGATTGTATGCTAGTACACTATCAATTAATAGTCGAGTGTAGAGAGACTGTAAAATTAGAGACAAAGTGTGTGCTGATGTCTACAGGGAAACACCACATTGCTAGGCATGTGTCCAGGACTCATTTTTTTCTATGTCAGTCTGTTGTCTTCTTCCAGTCAGAATCTGCTTCCCTGAGCTCCCTGTACATTTAAGCCACTGCCCATAATTGAAAATTTGAATTAATATTTATTATAAATTATTTTATAAGCAGTATATTAGAGAGATTTAACTATTAAATCTTTTCTGGAAAGTCTAAAGTTAAGGCAGTGATTTTTAGAACTATCAAAATAGTGTATCTGTACCAAAGTTCAGTTTTAAGCCTGGCATGGTATGAGAAACATATAATCCCAGAACTCAAGAGTGATTCTAAATTCATTGGATTGTGTGCTAAAACACTGTAACAAAAAGAAAAAAAAAACAAGTGTCCTTTTAAACCTGTTTCACCAAAAAGCAAAGCTAATCTGGATCTTCAAAGTCTTCAATAAGTTAAAGACAGCACAATGTCTTATTAAATTGTTCGATTGTCTCATTCAGACCTATGTTATTACATCATCAGAAACACCATCACTGGGCAAAAATTAATACAATGATTACTGTTGAATGGATTTATATATGAGCATATGTGTACATATGGTGTATGCATGTCTGAGCCCAGGCATGCAAAGATGCATGTGTGATCCCCGTGGATGTATGAGCCCAAGAATGTGAGCATTAATTAGTCCTTTAGTTTAGAGGAAAAAGACCACTTACCCAAGTCATCATGGCCAAATTAATTAAAGCAAGCAATTAATTATAAAAATTCATATACATGGGCTGTCTCTGCCTAAAAAGTAAGGTTCAACAGATCAACCTTGGACATGAGGAAGGCAAGGTTTGCTATGCAATAATCTTTTTGTGTATTATGTTGATGTATCTCTGTCAAGGCACCTTTTGATTGGTTTAATAAAAAGCCAAAAGACCAATAGCTAGTCAGGAGAGGATAGGTGGGACTTTCTGGGAGAGAGAGAAACTCAGGGGAAATATCTATGAGGTGGGGGATTCACCAGCCAGACATGGAGGAAGTGAAACTGTTCTGAAGAGAGGTAATGATCCATGTAGCAGAAAAAAAGAATAATATAAATGTATTAATTTAAGTTTTTAAGAGCTAGTTGAGAACAAACCTAAGCTTAAGCCATGCTTTAATAAGAAGTCTCCATGTAATTATTTGAGAGCTGGTGAATCAAAGAAAGCCTGACTGTAAGGGGTAGGGGTTTCCAAATGGGGGATTTGGTAGGCAAAACAGGCAGGATTATAACAAGTTAGTCATAACAAGTTAGTCATAATGACTTCCTGAAAAAAAGGCATGATTGTTGTCTTTGAGAAACAGAGATTTAATCACAAACAGGAATAGATCTAATTTATCTTTTCTATAGGAAGGCTTTTAAATCCAAGATGGTGACAAGTGGGTTCATCAATGTGCATATGTGTATATATGTTTATCATGTGTATATGCATGTGTGCCCATATGCATACGAAGTTGTATTTTCTCATGCACACATGCAGAGAAGCCAGAGATCAACACTGGGTATGTTTCTCTGCTGTTTCTGTGGAAGAGGGTTTCTAGCATCGCTAGATAGTGAGTCCTGGGGACCCACCTATTGCCATTCTTCACCCAGCACTATGCAGAGATGTACAGCCAGACTTGATTTTCATGTGGGTGCTGGAGATCTCCTATTCTCATACTCATACAAGAAGCACATTGCCTCCTGGACCATCCCCACCATCCTTAAGTAGCTCTTTTAGACTGAGAATGTTTCAGATTCTGAACTTTTAGTTTTATTTCATACTGTTCTGATAAACCTGGGCAGTAACTCCAACACTCACTAACCATCCGTGGTGCCACAAGCAGAGGTAATAAATAATAACTCTATCATGGAGCTCTCTGAAGATTATGAAAGTAAAAGGTAATATGCATTCCATTTGTGTGTGTGTGTGTGTGTGTGTGTGTGTGCATGCACACTCATGTGCATATGTTTCCCCCCATATATCTTCCACTGTATTTCTACATTTGCTTCCATGCTATCTGTCCTGGAACCATTCAAAGAATTTGGAGACCGGAAAGAAAGTAGAACAGTTTTTGTCTGTCACCAAGTCCTCAAAGCTTCAGAGAATTTAGAGGACTTGGAAGGAGCAGGAAAAGAATGGGGTATCATCTAAAGCAGTGCCTTGAAATAACACAAAGGGACAAAAGTTCTTTGAGAATACAAGGAAACTACCCAAGGGTGAAGGAGAGGGCGGGGAGGGATTAAGGATGCTCAGAACAAAGGCTATCTACACGCCTTGCAGTAGTTTCTGAAAAACTAGCAAGTCTCACAGTAGGAAGGCACCGAGTACCTCCAGCAAGGGGACCTCAGGCAGGCTCACAGTAGATGTCTCCATCCAAAAAGCATGGAAGAGCAGCAAAGACTGCCAAAGCTGAAGGTTTGGTGGTGCCAAGGTTACAGGACAACTTGGACATCCTTTTGGATAGTGGCAGACGACTAGAAGGCCCTGATGTCATGCCATGCCATGTGACCCTAGAACCAGAGCCCAACTCTGGGCTGAGCAGGGAAAGGCTCTAGGAAGATTTTCACCACAGTCCAGTGGGAGGGAGGCTAGAAATTGACATTGAGTTGCTCTGCAAGAGAGAATGAAGAATCAGAAGCAAGCTGGGCATAGTGGAATTCTACTGAAATCTAACATTGTGGGGGCAGAAACATAAGAATTGTGAGTTCAAGGTCAGGCTGGGCTACAGGGTGAGTTTCAGGCTAGTCTGGGCTAAACAACAAGACAAGACTATGTCAAAAATAAAAGAGCAAATAAAAAAAACAAACTAGGAGCTATTGAACTTAGTAACTGAGGCCATATCAGTGACACTCAAGTGGCAGGGGCAGCTACTGGCTGTTACCATGTGAAAGGAGTTAGTAAAAGGAAGACCTTTAAGCTTCTTCCTACTTAAACAGGTCTTCCTTCATTGGTTATACCTAATTTAAGACCTTTGCTACCTTTATCATGTGACTCAAACATGCTATAATTCCCTCTTCTACTCAAATATCTTCATCTTTCTCCTGATCCACTCATGCCATCAATTCTCATTCCCTTCCTTTCCTCATCACATTCTTAAGGTGAGACATACCTGTGTGCAATTTCTTGACTCCTCTGCTGCCCTCTCCAGCTCTTTATATTTTGATTTATTTTCCTGAGATTGAAGGAGACTTTTGTACCATGAATCCTGAAGGAAAACTAGCCCACTTGAACGTGTGGCTCTGGTAGGACTTGCCCTTCATCCCCATTCCCTCTGCCTTGCTAAAATCCATCTGATTACATTCCCCAAACTGGCCACCAAATTCTATTCCTTTATTTGGTCCTACACTGGCAGGTGATAATGGTTGGAAGTTAAGAACTTCCTTTGGGTGGTCTGTTCCGATTAAGCTTCTCAGGGTTGGCTGAGGCCTACAGTATTAAGCTAATTGTGTAGAATTACGGCCAATAGACAGGACCTAGCCCTGAGTGATTCTACTTTACAAAGAGTGCATTTTGCTCCATTTTGAGTGGAAATGTGGAGGCAGAATGATTCCATAGCTGTATAAATAACCACCATCTGTTCAGCACAGATAATGAGGTCTAGACTAATAAATGACTTGTCTACACAAGTAGTGGTGTAGCTCGTGAGTTTATTGTTGTTATTCAGTAATTTCTGACATCGTGGAAAGACACAACATGCCATTCTGTTTCTAACATGGCTGGCTTTTGACACAATTGTCGGCTTGATGTTGTTGTTTTATAAAATTTCACGAGTCTCTTCTTTCCTTTTGCTGGTTTATTCATTTCTGTTCCTATTTGAGAGGGTGAGGATGAGCATGCCAGAGAACAACCTCAGGTGTGGGCCTACGTTAAGCCTTGAGGTCAGGAGCTCTCTCCTTACTTTCCAGCAAGCTTCAGACTGCAGGCAATCTGGCCTGTGATGTCTCATCTCTCTGTAGGAGTGCCAGGATTACAGACAAGCACCATGGCTTCTGCCTTTACAAGAGTTGTAGGGATCTGAGCTTGAGTTGTCAGGCGAGGGTAGCAAATGCTTTTACCTGCTGAGCCATCAGGCCTACCCATTGCTGCTTCACATCACAGCTGTTAACTCCTGTGCTGTGCTGCTTCCAGATTCAAATTTGCGGCACTTTTCTTATTGTTTTTTTCTTCTCAACTCTGAGATCCCAGAAGCGGCCAAATGTTGTGTCTATCTGAATAGATTTTCTTAGACATTCTTCTTCCTCCCAACGCTCAGTACAACCGGAAACTCTCATTTCATTGTTAGAATTATCCACTACTCAGAGGCAGGCATGGGAGCACAGGTCTGTAATCCTAACAACTGGAAACACAGGCCAGAAAGAGCAGGAGTTCAAGACCAAGCCTGGCTACTAGAGCAAACTAGAGGCCAGACGAGGTAACATAAATGGTCTGTCTGAAACAATGGTGACATAAAACCCGGGGCCAGAGAGATGGCTCCATTTGTGAGCCACCATGTGGTTGCTGGGAATTGAACTCAGGACCTTTGGAAGAGCAGGCAATGCTCTTAACCGCTGAGCCATCTCTCCAGCCCGAGATGGCTCCATTTGTATAAGAGGTTGTCACTCAAGCCTGATGACCTGAGGTTGATAGGTGGAAAGATCAGTGGAATGAAATAACTGACTTAGAGAGTTGTCCTCTCATGGTCACGTGCACCTTGTGTCACTCACACACTGCGTTGCTCTTGCTCTGTCTCTGTCTCTATCTCTGTCTCTCTCTCTCTCTCTCTCTCTCTCTGTCTCTCTCTCTCATACAGACTGACAAAAATTTAAACAAAATCTCTGTTCAAACCAACAAACAATAATATTAAAAAGTCCCACAAACCCCAGTTACTTTTTCTGTTTCTAGTCTGCCACATTTAATCCACACCACATCTCACACACTGAGCCCATAGTCAAGGATACAGGACGCTTTCCAGTGTGTAGCTCTCTACTGTACGTTCATAGCACCCAGGGAGGACACTAGATTCCTTCACTCCGTAGCTCACATAGTTAACCTCAGAACAGGAGAATCAACATTTGTAGATAATGTGTTACCAAAGCAAAATCCTCAGGCCCCACACAAGGTCTACTAATTGCAAACACTTCTCCTGACTGATGGGTGACTTAACAAATCTTCTGTGTGATTTGATTCACACTGAAGGTTGGAGGACCGCTTCCTCAGCTGGCAAGAACCCTGCATTCTGGATGCTCACTGTTTCAAGTCTGTCCCAAATTTGTATTGGTCTCATAATTTATGTGTTCTCTCCTCTCAAATGATTAACACTACCAGGGTTTAGACTCTTTTCTCTGACTGGGATATGACATCTACCTTCTTCTTCATCCCTCCCTCCCTCCCTCCCTCCCTCCCTCCCTCTTTTCCTCCCTCCTTCCCCCCTTTCTTTTTCTTGGTCAACAGGTATTATTCCTTCAGTATTCATCTCTAATACTGTGAGAGTTCTGGAAGCTCTCTGATATGCAGACTAGCCTCATTTTCCTTGGTACCACCAGTTGGCTGCCTTGTTGTTCTCCCTCCCTCTCCACAATACTGATCTGTAAGCTTGATGGCTATTAGAAACGTTCAATACCCTTTTTTTTCCTATCAGAGTAATCTGTTTCTAAATGCTCTTCCTTCTACCTGCAGCATAAAATGACAGCAATTGTCTGTGAGACAGGCTGATTCTGATGCATTTACCATATGTTTCTTCTATTCTCTATCTACATGTCCCGATAAACTCCTTTTACAACTCCCCATGTGGCCCCGAGTCTCTGACCAAAGGAAATAATACCTCCCAGGTGATTTGTCTCTACCATTCAAAAATCCTGTGCTTTATTGCTTCCAGAGCAGCGGTGTTTCCCTTTCTTTCCTTTTTCTAAAGTCTTGTTGCCTTTCTCCAGTGAGGGAATCCTGCGTAGTCAGAGATGGAACTGAGCCAGGGAATCTATTCACAATCACCAGCTTGGGCTGGGACTCTGAAGACCATTTGTACTGAAATTCAGCCTTCTCCTTTTCAGGGATTTAATTTATTAAGATGGATACTTGAAAAAGAGAAAACTCTTCTCCACGTCTGAAAACAGATCTTAAGAAATGAACATTGGTATTTGCAAACTGGGGCAGCTTTACTGTTGCTATGAAGGTGTTTCACGTTATCTTCTTGTTCCCACGGTTTGATGTGAAACTGCCTGATCAATGACTCAAATTAAGCACCCAATCTAATTCATCATCTTAAAAATCTCAATGCAGATGCAACTGGAAATTTTCCATTTATTTAAGAAATAAAATTAAGAAGTTAAGTGAAAGTAAGTGATTTTAGTTACCAATAAAGCAGACTTGAAATATTTGGATTAATATCTAACAAAACAAACTCAACTAAGGAGTTAAAATGGCTTTGCTAACTTCATCACCAATGCTCAATATTCCTTGTTTATTTCGATATTTGATTTGTAGAATATGATATGATACTCGGTTATGACTCTCAGCAAAGGCAAAGCCGGTAACTTTTTCATGTGGTTCTCATCATCAGTAAAAGCAGCAGACTTTGGGAAATCTCAGTGTTACCTCTGAGCTGCCACAGAAGTTTGTTTTCAAGCAAAAATAAGTCCAACTTCATGTTGCAGTTAATGTGAGCAGCCAGTTCCTATGCAAAGAGCTTCTGCGGTCAGACATCCTCTAGGACCTCCCAAGGATCAACCCTCAGCGGTTTTTTACAACAAAGAACAGAAGTGCTCCAGTACTTCAGATCCGGAGAGGGGAAGACAAAGGACTGCAGTGAATGTATTCTTGAAGTCCACGAGGCTAGAGGTCCTGGACTCATGGCACCTACAAAGAGGAGGTGACTTTCAGAGACCGGCTGCTTGAGCAGCCGAGATGACCAAGCTAGTAATATTCCTTCCTGCGTCATCTTGCAGCAGAGCTTTGTACTTGAATGCTTTTGACAGCCTTTGACAGTAACTCAAAGGCTGTCAGTCAGTAACCCTAAATTTGCCTCCCTGCACCATGCACACATCAGATGTTTGCCTTCATTCTTTTGGGATGGTCTACCTCTCATGACTATGTAAGGGAGGAGAACAACAATCCCATTGCATCCCCTACACAATGGAGGTAGGGCTTAGGCTGACTATAAAATTGTCTGTGTGGGGAGGAAGCAGTATAGTCACTTGCCCAGTGGGATAATTGATTTCATGTAATGACTTTCTAGCATTGAAAACAGATATTCAAACTCAGTGACAACACAAACAAACTAGTAAATCCACCCAGTAGAATC
>NW_004949126.1:784266-799932 GCF_000317375.1 Microtus ochrogaster | reverse complement strand
ATTTTCATATAGATATATGTTTTTGGTTGACCTCCTGTCCCCAGGTTTTTCTATTTTTGTCAAATATTAAGTGAAATAGAATTACATCGCTTTCCCCCTTTCTTTAGCCCCTCCCAGCTACTTTCCTTTCAACCCCTGCCATGTCCCTCTATTTTCAAATGGATAGCCTCTTTTTATTGTCTATAGGCATATCTATTCATAAATATGTACAAATATACACCCTGCTGAGTGTGTTTTTGTTTGCGTGTATATGGTTTCAAGACCTACCATTGTCTACACTGTAAAACCAGTAATTACCATCCTTGGGAAAGGGTGATTTTACTTCCCCCAGCAATCACTAGTTCCTTGTAGAGTGTGGGACCCCAAGAAATTTCCCCCTTTCATGTCTACCTGTTCACTGATATTACCATTATTCCAGTCTGTTTTTTTTCAGCCATTTCTAGTCTTTCTATTTTAACTACCACCCTGCCACCCTTTTAATTTATGCCAAAGATGTAGAGAAAAATTAAGAAACATCCTTGTAACCCTTGATGTATACATGTTTGGATGCACCTGGACGGCCAGGTTGCTGGGGTGTGCCTTGTAGAGAGAAACAGGGAAGCTTAGGTCCTTCTGTGAAAGACTGACAACAATCTTCCTCATGAGGGACACGTAATGACCTGTACACAGTGACTGATGTACATGGAGTTAAAATTCAGAAACTGAAAATTAGCTGTGATGCTACACATCTGGAATCCTAGTCCTTGGGAAGTGCAGGCAGAAGGATCAGGAGCTCAAGGTCAGCCTCCACTACTTAGTGAGTTTGGGCTCAGCTGGGGTTACTTGAGCCCCAGCCTCAAAACCCTACCCTACCACACCCCCCCTCAGACATTTTTTTTTAAAAGAACTAGAATGCAAAGAAATGTTATAAATTCATGGAAATCACTCAAAAATATGACCATGATAGACAAGTCTCTCTGCTATGTTTAGGTTTGGGAAAGGAAGTTGCTCAAATAAGTACTCATCCCTTTCCTGCTCAGTTGGTGAAAGATCTGGAAGCTGATTCCTACAGGCCTTGACTGGCATGCTACTATGTCAAGTTCATAAAGCTGATGGTGTAAATGAATGATGCCAGTGTGTTAACCACCTTCAGCCACTTTTGCATCTAGCCTATTCATTTCAGGCACCATGGGTAACACAGGGGTTATCTTTTAAGGAAATGAGAAATTTTGATCATCACAACATGATGATATAGGTAAGCCCATTTTACTTTTGAGTATGATGTCAAGTAACCAATTTTTATAATGAGTTACTTGAATCAGGGCTTGAAGGTGACTCTTAGGTAGAAATGTTGATGTGTAGGCTTGATGACTTGAGCACAATCCCTGGACCCTACAAGGTGACAGGAGAATTGTATATTCAGGGCATTATAAGTGACTGTAAAGGACACACACATACAAACACACACACACATACATGCAGGTAAATAGAAACAAAATTACTTATTATTTAAATCTAAATATCACAAGTAGGCTGGCTTTGTGGTAAAGGCCACCATATATCAAAATGTCAGAAGTTACTTCTAAATAACGAGGGCTCATGGAGTATGAAAATAAATTGCTAACACTTAATGAAACATGAATATAAATTGTCAAAATCTTACATTTTCAGTGAGATGTTAATGGTCATGGTTCAACGTCAAGTCATCCTGGTTTAATCAACCAATTACCTGATTATCAAATAGAAAAAAAATAACATAATAAAATCAGTATATATTCATAAATTATTTAATAAATTATAAGTGACCAATTAGCTACATGTCTTTGCCCATTTTGTGTTGGTATTGTAGGCCACCACAGACAAACTAGTTCGGAAACAACAGAATATATTCAGCTTTGGGTTCTGGTTGGAATATTGCCAGAGTCTGGCTCTGGTTGAGTTCTGAGCCACAGGAAAGAGGTTTGAAGTTGTTGAAAAATGAAGAGTCTAACCACTGGTGGACTTTCAAACAGATGGTGTCAAATAACTCAAACCATGTTTATTTATACAAGTTCTAATGCAGTTGAGCATAAGCAGTTTCAATGCATTTCTCCATAATCATTT
The DNA here is from genome assembly GCF_000317375.1 of Microtus ochrogaster. Classification (NCBI taxonomy): domain Eukaryota; kingdom Metazoa; phylum Chordata; class Mammalia; order Rodentia; family Cricetidae; genus Microtus; species Microtus ochrogaster. The sequence goes on along the minus strand of NW_004949126.1, from coordinate 797,850 downwards.
TCCAAGAATGATTAACATTTACCCATTTCAGTTTCTTTTTCTCTTCCCCATTCCCTTGACGTCATTGACTTTTACCCCATACCATTAGTTTTTATATTGCAAGCCAAATGAATATATCTAGCCAGATGCATCTTATTCATCCTGTGCCCTAGTCAGCAGCAAACTTGTGATTATGTAAAAAAAAGATTCAAGACCTATGACTAGCCCTTAACAATGTGATACTTTCATCCTTTTTGTATTCAACTGAGTGTATGCTGCCATACCTAGGCTAGTATTTTCAGGTGTAAGTCAATTTCTAAATAATCTGTATATCAACTTTTATGTCAACAACAGTTCTAATTCTTTCACCTGTTGGGACCAAGTTTCTGTTCTTCCTGCCAGTTTCTATGTGTACTTTTACTTCCAAGGGAACTGAGAGTTTTAACTGAAAAATACCTAATTATTCATGTCCTGGTCCCAGAAAAATGCCTGACCTTTCACTTCCTTTACCTTTTTCTTCTGTGTCCCCATACGTTTTTAACATCATCTTTGAAGAAACAGTCTCCAAAGTTATTAAGTTCTTTGGGATATAATTATCTCTCTTTTTGAGGAGAGTTAAATAAGCAAGGGTGATTAACCTTAGTGATTTCCTCCTGCTTACTCAGAATGACTACAAAAGCAGCCGGGGCTACCAGAGAAACCAGTTTCTGTGAATGACTGCAGAGAAGCTTAATTTCTTGGTAGAAACTTTTAGAAAAAATATTGACTCCCCCCCCTTCCCAGTGATTCCAGCTACAATCACAACTGAGAAAGCCAAACTTAGATTTACCCTAACAATTAGCATAGTGAACGTTAGTGAGGCTTGGAGCCCCTGAGGTCCCTGGGATCAGAGCATCCCTTCTACAGGTCCTTCCAGGGGGATGGGCTTCTCCAAAAAACCTTGCCACAAGAGCTCCATTCACAAAACCGTCATGCACCGTTCCCAAGGGAGATTGCATGGCTTCTGCCAGGATGCCATTAGCATCTGGCAGGCTTTAAAAAGAATTGTGAGTGAAAGAAAGAAAAAGTGAGAAAGGCAAGCTCATCCTTTTACAGAAAACACAGATCCCTTTATGGGTTCTAGCCTCTGGATAACCAACTGATTGATTTGATAATCCCACTAATTCACATGTAAGAGCTTCACCTATCAGCCAATTTGTTGAAGGAATGGTCTCAGTAAAGATGGAACTAATTTGCATCAAGTTGACAAAAGAACTAAGCAGCATAATAGTTGAACCAATTTTTAAATTTATTTTGGAGAAAGGGTCTGGTGAAGTCCAGGCTGGTCGTAGACTAACTATGCAGCTAAAGGTGACCATGAGTCCCAGATCCTTTTTGTTCCACCTCCCAAGTGATGGGATTACAAGCATGCTGATTATATGGTGCTGGGTATCAATTCTAAGACTTCTGCATACTAGGCAAACACTCTTTCAATTGAGTTACTTCCCTATCACATGAATTTATTTTTATAGCACCAGTAGCTATTTTCTTTGTAAGATTATCATCTCCAGAATTGCAAAGTTAACACAAATGGAAGTATTAAACTCAAATACATTTGTTTTATATGTTACAGCCCTTCATTAAATTTTGGAAAAGACAGACAGATGTTCATCACAGGTACTGGTCCTTTATTTACAGTTTGGTCAGTGTGTTGACTAGACAATGGTGACTGAACTCCCTAATCCCTGGTGATTTTTTTTCTTTGTTGTAACAGCCCTGGATTTCCTGGAACTCACTTTGTAGACCAGGCCAGCCTCAAACTCAGAGAGATTGGCTGCTTTGCCTCTCAAGTACTAGGAATAAAGGTGTGTACCACCACACCTTGTTCTGATGACATTTTTGTTTAGTGTTAGGAGTTCAACCCAGGACTTAAACATGCTAAATATGCATTCTTCTATCAAATTATGCCCCTAACTTCTGCTCCTGTTGATACATATATATCAGACACACAGACACACACACAGACACACACAGACACAGACACACACACACATATATATTTTTTTTATATTTTTTTTCAAGTATAACTAAGCTAAGAGGGCCAGACTCTTTGTTCCCCAATCAAATGGCAGGCTAATTGAACAAACAAGGACAATTTCTAATTAATTATTGAAAGGTATACAAAAGCAGAATGAGCAAAACTAATATGAAAATACCTGAAAAATAGGTATATTTGTGAAGTGAAGGTAAAAAATATCATGTAATCCAGTTTATGTTTAGGTAGCATGATGCTGATATGGGTATTTGCCATGGACCAAGGTAGCTAATGCAAAACATGGCTGACACAGGCTGTCTGGAGAACCACCAAGGAAATAGAAACTGTCATTAAAAGTTCCCCAATAAAAAAAAGTCAAGGACTAGATGGCTTCAGCACAGAATTCTACCAGACCTTCAAAGAAGAGCTAACACCAATACTCCTCAAATTATTCCTTAAAATAGAAACAGAAAAGACATTGCCAAATTCATTTTACTGGCCGGGCGATGGTGGCGCACGCCTTTAATCCCAGCACTCGGGAGGCAGAGGCAGGCGGATCTCTGTGAGTTCGAGCCCAGCCTGGTCTACAGAGCTAGATCCAGGACAGGCTCCAAAGCCACAGAGAAACCCTGTCTTGAGAAACTAAAAAAAAGAAAAAAACAAACAAACCAAATTCATTTTATGAGGCCACAATCAACCTTATACCTCAATCACAAAAGACTTAACCAAAAAAGAGAATTATAGACCAATATCGTTCATGAACATAGATGCACAAATACTCAATAAAGTACTTGCAAACTGAATTCAAGGACACATCAAAAAGATAATTCACCATAATCAAGTTTGCTTTATTCCAGAGAGGCAGGAATGGTTCAACATATGAAAATCTGTTAATGTAATCCACTATCTAAACAAACTAAAAGAAGAAAACCACGTCATCATCCCATTAGATGCTGAAAAGCGCTTTGGCAAAATTCAACACCTCTTCATGGTAAAGGTCTTGGAGAGATCAGAGATACAAGGGACATCCCTAAACATAATAAAAACGTTACCTAGCAAACTGACAGACCAACATCAAATTCAATGGAGAGAAACAAAGCAATTCCACTAAAATCAGGAATAAGACAAGGCTGTCCCCTCTCTTCATATCTCTGCAGTATAGCACTGGAAGTTCGAGCTAGAGCAATAAGACAACAAAAGGAGAACAAGGGCCTACAAACTGGAAAGGAAGAATTAGAACTTTCACTATTCACAGATGATATGATAGTTTACATATGTGACCCTAGAGATTCTACCAGGGAACTCCTACAGCTGATAAAACCTTTAGTAATGTGGCAGGATACAAGATTAACTAAAAAAAAATAATCAGTAGCTTTTTTTATATACAAAAGATAAATGGGCTGAGAAAGGAGCCAGGAGAACAACACCCTTCATGATAGCTACAAATAATATAAAATATCTTGGTGTAACCTAACCAAGCAAGTGAAAAATCTGTATGGTGAGAACTTTGAGTCTTAAAGAAAGAAGTTGGAGGAGATATCACAAGATGGAAAGATCTCCCACGCTCATGATCTGTAGAATTAACACAGCCAAAATTGCCATCTTTTCAAAAGCAATCCATAGATTCAGTGCAATCCCCATTAAAAATCCCAACACAATTCTTTACATGCCTTGGCAGAATAATGGTCAACTCCATATGGAAAAATGAAAAACTCAGGATAACTAAGACAATCCTGCACAAAAGAACTGCTAGAGGTATCACCACCCCAGGCTTCAAGTTCCACTGCAGGGTTAAAGTAATAAAAATTGCATAGTATTGGCATACAACCAGACAGGCGGATCAATTGAAACAAATCAAGGATTCTGATGTAAATCCACATACCTAAGAACACATGATTTTTGAAAAAAAAAAAGGCAAAACTATATTATGGAAAAAAAGAAAGCCTCTTCAACAAATGGTGTTGGTATAGCTGGATGTTGGCATGAAGAAAAATGCAAATAGATCCTTATCTATTGCCCTGCAGAATGCTCAAGTCCAAGTGGATCAAAGATTCAGCATAAATCGAGATATACTGACCCTGATAGAAGAGAAAGTGGGGGATAACTTTGAACTCATTGGCATGAGAGATTCCTTTTTGAATAGAACACCAATAGTGCAGACACTAAGATCACCAATAAATGAGACTTCATGAAACTAAAAAGCTTCTGTAAGGCAAAGGATGCCATCAATAGGACAAAATGGCAGCCTACAGCATGGGAAAAGGTATTCACCATCCCAACATCTGACAGAAGGATGATTTCCAAAATACAGAAATAACTCAAGAAGCTAAACATCAACAAACCAAATTTAAACCAGTTAAAAAGTGCAGTGCAGATCTAAACAGAGAATATTCTACAGAAGAATCATATATGGCTAAGAAACACTTAAAGAAATGTTCAGCATCCTTAGCTATCAGTGAAATGTAAACAAAATAACTCTGAGCCATCTTATACCTGTCAGAATGGCTAAGATCCGAAACACAAGTGACAGCTCATGCTGTAGTCCAGGATGTGGAGGAAGAGGAACACTTCTCCATTGCTGGTAAAAGTGCGAACTTGTACAGCCACTTTGGAAATCAATATGGTGGTTTCTCAGAAAATTAGAAATCAATCTCCCTTAGGACCTAACTATCCCAATCTTAGACATATACCCAAAGGATACTTAATCATACCGCAAAAACACTTGCTCAATTATGTTCATAGCAGCTTTATTTGTAATAGCCAGAAACTGTTAACAACCTAGATGGCCCTCAACTGAATAAAGAATAAAGAAAATGTGGTACATTTACACAATGGAGTATTACTCAGCTGTTAAAAAACAATGACATCATGAAATTTGAAGGCAAACGGAAGGAACTAGAAAAAAAAATCATCCTCAGTGAGGTAACCCAGACCCAGTAAGAGAAACATTGTATGTACTCACTCAGAAGTGAATATTAGCTGTTAAGAACAACCATGCTACAATCCACAGACCCAGGGAGGCTAGGAAACAAGGAGGGTAGGATCCTTCTGGGAAGGAGAAATAGAAGAGATTTTGAGGATGTACTTGGGGTGGGTAGGGATGGGAGCATGAGGGATCTTGTGGGAGTGGAGTTAAGAGGAGAATACTGAAAGAGCTGACTTGAAAGAAGGTAATTTCAGGGTTAAGTAGAAACCTGATTAAAAAAAAGAAGTCCAAGGAAGCTACAAGAATGGCTGCCGCTAAGAGGCCTAGCGATAGGGGTAGGAAATACATAGCCTTCACTGGCTATCTTCTGTGACCACGAAAGACTACCAGTGGAGAGATTGGAACACCAACCCAGTCACACAATTTTTGACATACAGTCTGTCCTGCCTATGTGATGTGCTGGGGGGTAAGGGTGGCACAGAGATTGTGGGAATGGCCAAGCAATGACTGGTCCAGCCTGAGACCCGTGCCGTGAGAGTGAGCCCACTAATGACACTGCTTAGAGTGCCAGGACCCAGAGGCTGGATGACCCAGAGCTATAGGACAGAGCCAAACACGACTGGAGAGAAACAAAAATGTCAATGTAATGATGCCTAATGATATTCAGCTATCCTCATAGCTGACATCCCCATTTAAAGAGACAGTGTAGAAATTTGCTCGATTCTGGAAATAACCTGGCTAGCTAAAGGATAAAACAATTGTATTTTTATTTATTATAAGGGGAAAACTCACGAAACAGGAACGAGAAGTCCAAGCTCAGCTGTGCCCCACAGGAATCACACACAGATAGCACCTAGGCGGTGTACCCGTTGACTCCTGGTCCCAGAAAGCTATGCCTTAACTTGGATTTACCTCTTAAAGATAATTGGCTAACACGGTTTCCCCATCAAGACAGTTTAAAAAAAAAAAGAAAATAATAAAAAGCTAATTAACCAAAGTTTTATGCGAAATGAAGACATGGCCAAAGACCTAGAACAAACCATGTATTCTTGTGCTCAGGTGTGATCAAGAATAAATAGTTGTGAGAAGAAAGATTGGGTAAAGTGACAGGATTTGCTAGCGATCACAAGGGACTAATGGAGTATCCACAATTTTTACCTCCACAATTTGTATCTTTGGTTGGGACAGGGATTGCTTGGATAGCAGACCTTCTGGGACTGTAATTGCTTTCAGACTGCCATCTGAGTTAGATCTCATTGTGACTTTACCTTTGGGAGTGTTCCTGCAGAACTGGCATGGGCTGCTGGAGTCTCTGCCCAAGTGAATTCATTCTTCTCTTCACTATCAAAGGCTTTAGGAAAACTTGGTGCTGTCATTGTTCAGATCTTGTTTAGGCTGTTGTGTTGTTGAGATTTCATGGTTGCAGCTTCCCTGTTGTCTCTAGAAGACACAGCCTCACAACAGGCCCCCTGGTCTTCTGGTTCTTAGCACTTTCCCATCCCCTCATTAGAGATGTTCCATGAGCCTTGCATGGAGTAACTAGGATGGAGATGCATCAACTGAGGATGGGCGCCCTAGTCAGTTATTCTCTAAATTTTTGACCAATTGTACCTTGCTATCATGGTCTGTATGTACTGCAAAAAAAAAAAGTGACAGCTACATTTATACATGCGTGTAGAATCAGGGTTTATAATGCAGTTAAAACTTTACTGGTTTAGGAAAGCGGCAGTAATTGGTTTACCTCTTGATTCCTTGGACTCACCAGGCTGAGGCAGCTGGCTATGTTTACAGGACCAGGCATGACCTCCCTGACAGTGACTGGGTCTTAAGTCCAATTAGACAGCTGTTGGTTGCTTCCAAGACATAAGGTGATACTCTGCACCTCTGGGGATATCTCATGTCCGGCTTCATTGTGTTTTGTAGCCATCACAGCTGGGTAGGATTAGTGATTGTTTTACTCCTTTCAAAGCCTGTTCAGCACCTTGCAGAAATCTTTTTAAAAATTTAATTTTTCTATTTTGTTACTATTGTGTGTATATATTTTTGAAGTTATAGCTTAGAGGTCTGTCCTTAGGAACTTGAGCTACAAGGCTGTGTTTTAATTTTTGAAATTCTATTTAGAAAGAATATATATATATATTGGGACAAAATCTCATACTAATTATGAACTTATATTTTTATTGCACTAGTAAATGTGTAGTTCTGCTATTTATGTTGTGGCAGTTAAATAGCAGGTACTTTCACTGTAAATTATTGTTCAAACAGTCTTACTTTATTATCAAGATACCCCCACACTAAAACTACTACTTCATTAGCATACAGGTCCTTCAGCCACTTGTTTCTTTTTCCCTTTCGGTTGGTTATTATATATTATTATTATATAGTTCTATATAATATATAGAACTATATTATTATATAGTTCTCAGGCCATGTACAGTTTGAGGGGGGGAAAGTGCCAGTGTCTTGGCAAAGGGAGCACAGAAAATCAGAGAGTGGTAGGCAGGAAATGGGAGGTGGCGAGTGTTGGTTCAGTCAGTTCTTGGAAATTTCATTTGGGGAGTGATTGTCGCCCCAAGAAGTGAATTCTTTTTCCTGCTCTCCTTCCAGAAATGATTTAGGTTTGGGGAGTTATTTAGACTCTGGCTATCTTATCAGGGCTTTGAAAAAAGACAGGGACACAAACCTGAGAAGAAATATATATGTATATGAGTTATGGAACTCGAAGAGTTGTCTTAAAATATGAAATATATGAAAAAATAATTCAGGAGGAAAATGAGACAGTGGAGTATTAATTTTTCAGAGACAATTATTAGACTAGAAAGGGCTTAGTGATATCTCACGGGCTTTGTGTTTCAAACTGGCTCTGTTCACGTGCTGCAGAAATATGAACAACTTGAAAAGGAATAAGGTAAATTTCTAAACCACTGGGAGTCTGGCCCAGTGACTATTTAGTTTATTAAGAGTTCAGTGGTCTTGTCTGGGTTTTATTTGGCTGGATAAGAAGGCAAAGGCAGACTCGAGGTGGTCCTGGCTGTGCTGCAAGCTGATAAACTGTCAGCAGGTGGCAGCGGCGCCGAGCCAATGTTTCAGCTTGCCACAGGATTGCTAGCAGACGGTGGTTTTGCATCTGCGCAACTCTCCCTACAAGTTCCTATTGATTCAGGATTCATATGTTCATCTTCAAAGTTAAATTTAACTTGAATCGTCACCAGAATTATCAGACTTTTATATCAGACCTTATTAACGATATAAAATTACCGTTGTCTGCTTTTTTATATGTCAAGGAATTTTCCAAGTGTTCCACATTTGTTAGCTTAACTTCAGAGCAGTGCAAAGGCGGATTATTATATCAAAGGCTATGCAACAATGGCTATTGTTGCAAATAATGGCTTTCGGTAGCTCATCAAAGGCCCAGCCAAGATTTAACTATGGAAGTCTGTCTAAAAGGACTTCCCTCCTCCTTCTACTGATTAGCTGTTCAAATCTCAGATCTTCACTTAAAGCAAAGGTGTGGCCCAGCATGGAAAGGTTTTGTTTTGTTTGGTTTTGTTTTTAAATAATTTTCTGGACTTTTTCTAGTTGAGGTTATGCAAAGCTACCAAACTTCATTTTTCTTCTAAAAATAAACTCACCAATATCTTTACATTTCTTTTGTCAAAGTCTTTCATGAGGATTTGACTTGTAATACGCTTGACTAAAAAATGGCCTACAACCTCCAAGTTATCTATATTCAAGACGGCCAGTGGACTGTAACAGAGACACAGGGACAACTGCCCGAAGGAGATTCTGTTTCATGTGGATATCCTGGAAAATGCACCTCAGACTGACTTAGCGATAAGAAGAACAGCAAGAGGGAAGAACAGTAGGGACGCCCGGCCTGGCTGAGGGTTATTAAAGATGACGTCACCTAGGGCTGAGCACGGAGCACACTGAAGTCTGGGATGGGAGCCCCAGTGCTGGACAAGCTTGGCACGGTGGCTGAGCGGCTCATGTGAAGGTGGAGGCAAGAGGATCAGAAGTCCAAAGCCAGGTGGGAACTTTTGTGATCTTATCTGAAAAAAAAACAAAACAAAACAAAACAAAACAAAACAAAACAAAACAAAGCAAGATCTTAAAGATGACACGAAATGTATCATACATAAGTTTTTGATAAAACAGAGCAAAATGAGAACGTTTGCTCCCTGAAAGTCATTAGGAGAACAAGACATGCTATACAGCAATAGGCATTTTAAAACTCTGCACTGGAGGAAAGAATTGTACCTAGATTATCTAAAGAGTTCTTAAAAGGTAACAGGTTTTATTTATTTATTTATTTATTTATTTATTTATTTATTTATTTATTTATTTAAGAATGGCCGGAAGACAGTCATTTCCCAAAGAGAAGACATGGATGGCAATAAGCTTGTGGAATGATGTTGGGGAGCGTGCTCTAAGATCACCACGATGAGGCGCCTCACTTCCTGCTTGCTGATGGCTGAAACAAAATCACAGAACCGTGGTCACTGGCACTGCCCGCAGGACTTCAGACTCGAACAACCACTTTCAAAGTTTCCTCTTGGGAAAGTGCGTATTATTACTGTCACGTGCTGTGACTCTCTAGCTATGAAAAGTAAAAATATTTAAAGAAACAGCTTAAATCTAGTAAGACGAAAAGCCCTATTTTCACCATTTGGTCGCAATGATAACAATGACATTACTTGTAGTAATTATGTACAATATAAAGGTGTGGTTTATTTTTATTAAGGTTTTAATTTCCAATTACTTCTGTTTAAAACATCTAAAGCATTTTAGGGCCAAACTTAAAATGCTAGTCCCGGTTTGTTGTAGTAATTTTTCTTTTAAAAATTCATATGACCACTAGGTGGCAGTAGAAGCTTGATTTTTTTTTTTAAAAAAATTTTGATTAAAAAGCTCGAAAAGGGATTTTTCTCTTAACAAATATAAGAAATTTGTAATGATGGATATTATTGGTAATTGGCAAGGTTTAAACTGCAAATCTAATCTTTAAACATCAGTGTTGGTGTAAGTTAAATAAGATAAAATAAATAAAACCCACCGAGAGGCATGTCGTGCTGTGTAAAACCAAGTAAGATAAACCAGGGCTAGATGACTGAGATTTCAAATGTGCACGTCAGAGAATAAGAGTTTGATTTTGAGCTCTGTCATGGTACTGGGAATATTTGGCTCGCAATCTTAATCTTAATGGCTCTCAAAAAATGTGCAGCCATCCCTGAATTTCTCTGCGGTTTCCCAAGGATAATACCCAGAAGGCAGCTGTTCTTCATTACTTATCTGGGGAACTGTCTTCTTCCTCTTAGACTCAAAGATGAAAGCAGGCAAGTGCAAAGGAACTCTGTGAACTTTGTGATACCACGCTTCAAAACGCTCAGTGTTCTCCAACTTGATAAAAGCTGAGAGAAAAATATAAGACTTTCAGGAAATGCTACTTGTTAGGGGCAAATTGAGACTCAACTTGCATTACCTAACAAAGGCTCATTTGTTTTGGGCTGGGGAGGTAGTCTTTGCAATAGTAGTGGTCCAGATAACCAGAGGCCTGAATTCAATATCCAGACCAACAGAACCTGGCGCACAAACCTATAATCCCAACACCCAGAGAGAGGAGGGTGGAGGCAGGAGGGTCTGAAGTCCAAGGTCTCCCTCAGACACTTGGTCAAGTTACTAGCCAGCCTGGATTTTATAATACACTATCAAAACAAACAGCCCCTCCCAAATAACCCTAAACCAACAACACCCTCACAAAGCTTAACCTCATCAATGCAGAGTCCAGAAATAAGAATATAGAAACTAAGATATAAAGTTGTAAGCCTAGGAGAATGGGATCAGGCTGTTAGCAGCTTTCTCAGCTGCTTCAGGATTAACTATTAACAGTGGGTTATTTTTTCAGCTGCTCAAGGATCAATTATCAGCCGAGGGTTGTTTTTTTGCAACTGGCTGCTCTGTTTACAAGACCGAAGCATCCCTCTGCACACTGAGAGTCAGCCCTAAGATAACACCTGACCATCTGTGATCAACAACAGATATGAGCTGAGTTAACCTTTAGAGGGTGGGATGTACTTGAGACTTTAGATTGTGCATTGCACCTGCTATGTGAAACTGGCAGCATTGGGGGCAGGGTGCAGAGCTTCCTAAACACCGTCAGGGAGTGCCAGGGAAAAACAAAGACCTGAAACACAAGCACTAAATCCCTACTACTAGAAATTGCAAAGAAGGGCAGTTTGTATCTAAATTTCACTCCAAGATTGTAAGAATTCCTTTGTTCATACCTATTGCTTTTTGCTTCTTGCTATGAAAAGGGGGAGTCCAAAAAACTGCCTTTTGCCACAGCTTTAAAAGTCCATCTCTGGCTGTGGTCTCAGCTAGCTGACAAGTTTTGGTACCCTGTAGTGTTTTTTACTTTTTATTTTTATTTCCTGCAATCAAGTTTGCTTCTGATTTACTAGACTTTGGTGTTCTGTCCCCCATCTTTGTATGGCTCCTTTGGACCCAACAATCTATACATTTCATTCGAAAGACGCATTGTCATTACATCCATTTCTGAGGTGTTTATTGGCATATGTCCTGGTCTTTGGTTTCATCATAGTGACAGATGGACTAAGACAGTAGGTCTGGCGCCCTTCTGCATTAAACATAACTGCTGAGAATTCATAGTGGTGTTCCCTATTTTATGTAAGGTCCTTCCACGCTCCACAGAGAGATGTACTGAGATGGAATTCAGGTGGGACATCCTTCAGCAAGCCAGGAGAGATTCGGCAGCAACTGGAAGAGCAAAGGAAATTGCTTGTTTTTAGAGAACTTCAGAGGAAAGGGTTTCCCTCGCTGGGAAGATGTGTTTGAGTGTAGCAGTTTTGTGATATAACTAGACAGGATACGAAGTGGTAAATCATGAAGGTAATCTTCATGTCCCATCTTCTCAGTGAATGCTACGTGTTAGGAGCTTAGCAGTTTACCAAGGCATTAACTAGTATATCAGGCATGACTGATCCCCCTACACAGTCACCATCTGCAATCAGCTTCCTCATCACTGATAGTTATATGGGTTAGTTATAATAACAATTTTGATAATTAAAGGGTGCATATTTTTTCATCTTTTTAAAAAAAGCTTTTTATTGTTTTTCCTTGAGCTATATATTTTCCTCTGCTCCCTTCCCTTTCTCTCCCCTCCCCTTCAACCTTCTCCCATAGTCCCCATGCTCCCAATTTACTCAGGAGATCTTGTCTTTTTTGACATCCCATGTAGTTACATCTATGTATGTCTCTCTTAGAGTCCTCTTTGTTATCTAGGTTCTCTGGGATTGTGAAGTGTAGGCTAGTTTTTCTTTGCTTTATGTCAATCTGCCTTCACTTGATGTCTTCTGAATCTATGAATGGTGGGCAATGAGAGAAGAGTGGAGACTATAACAATGGACACACATGGGAAATGTGGGAGCCAGCCATGATAAGCTAAGTATGGCCAGGTCACCCAAAGGAACTTCCTTACTTTCAACCATTATCACCTTCCAGAGTAGGACTCTGGCCATCAATAAAATTAAATGGAGGCCTGAACCACAAGCTGAGATTACCCAACCTCCACCCAAGAACAGACCATTCAAAGGAAATGCCTAACATTCCAACCTCTGTAGATAGGATCACCTGTCAAACCACACTCACCAGAACAGGACACTCCTAGACAAATGTCAGCCAATTAGGAGTCCTAAACCTCAGAACCCCTTCACCCCCACTTTACTACTATAAAACCCTATTCTAACTGAGCTCAGGGCTCTCCGTTTATTCCAATACGTTGGACATGCATAGAGATGAAGTTTGTAAACTTGCTTAAAATAAAAACTCTTTGCTATTACATATGGGACTTGGTCTCTTTGTTGGCTTTTGCAGGGACTTCGCGGATTTGGGCGTAACACTAAACATGATAGCACTGTTATTTGGCTACAGTTTTGAGGAACCCAGAAACATTCAGCCCTACCTGAAGGCAGATACTCAGTGAATTCTGTTACAGATGTGTGGGTAAGAGCAGAAAACACTAATGCCCAGCAGACTCAGCACAAGTAAATGAGGAATTCTGTTTTTTTCTCAGTGCCTTTCTTTAAACTTTTATTTTAAATTATTTATGAGTATATATATCAACTGCATAAAAAAGGCCTTTTTATGACTTATTTTATTTGTAATTTTATTTTATGTGTATGAGTGTTTTTCTGCATACTTGTACATGTACTAGATAGTGCCTGTTGTGCACTGAGGTCGGAAGAGGGTGTTAGATCCCTAAAATTGGATTTACAGATAGTTGTTGTTATGATTTCAGTCACAATAAGGCTGACACTTCTAAGTTCAAGGGTCATGCATATGACCTAGCCCTCAGGCAGAAGTGCCTAATGACCCCAGGGCCCTGCTTGACCCAAATGCAGTGGGGGTTGCATCATCCTCATATGACTCACCTAAGCCCTTGTGCGCATGCGTGAACTCCGTCATCTGTGTATGACATAGCCACGTCAACCCCGCCCCCCGTGTGCGTGCACTAGGCAGCTTTTAAAAGTTGGACTCACCATCTCTCTCTCTCTCTCTCTCTCTCTGTCTCTCTCTCTGTCTCTGTCTCTCTCTGTCTCTCTCTCTGTCTCTCTCTGTCTCTCTCTCTCTGTCTCTCTCTGTCTCT
>NW_004949126.1:777379-783981 GCF_000317375.1 Microtus ochrogaster | reverse complement strand
AAAGCTCATGAAATAGGATTTTTTGTCATAGCTGTTGTATTGGTCAGTTTTCATTGTCAACTAAACATAACTTAGAATAACCTAAGACTGGAGTGTCTGTGAAGGATTGCCCAGATCAAGTTGGCTTAAGAGAGTGTCGGTCAGGAGTGTATATGATTTCAACTGTCCTAAGTGTTAAGAAAAATCAGACCCTCAGTGGGACCTCCAACTGTTAAGAAAAATCCTCTCCCTCCGCGCACAGAAATCCAATCAGGCCAAATTAAACTGAATTAAAATGCCCATGTTTTAATAAATGCAGTACTCTTGGGTAGCCAAGAGCAAGGCAGGGGTCACAGAAAACCGGGGAGCACATGCAAAACCCTGCATCATGTGTTTCTCCTCTGGGTGTCCACTTAAATACCCTATGGGAGTGGTCCTGACCCTCCCTGGGGAGGAGTCAGTACATGGCATGCAGGATTTGAAGTCCAGACCAAGCAACTCCCAGGCCAGGGGGGCTGGGATGGATGCCAGGGGCTGGGGTGAACCTCCCAACTTAACATTACACTAAACAATGTTGGAAACCTAGCTCGAAAGTGAGGGGCCCTGTTCTCTGGGTCCTGAACTGTGGGGAGCAGAGAAAGCTAGTGGAGGGAAATCATGAATGCAGCCATTCCTTGCTGCCCTTGGCTGTGAATTTGATGTGGCTTGTCGCCATTTTATTGTCGCCATTCTGGCCACTCCAGCTTCTTTGTTATGGGAGATTTAACCGGGAACTGTGAGCTAAAATTGGCCCTTTCTTCTCTAAGTTGTTTTTGTCAAGGTATTTCAGCACAGCAGCAGAAATGAATCAGAACCCTCATGCTTCCATGCATCCTCTTAAAATATTTTCTAATTTGAACTTTCTCCCCCCTCCACTTTTATTAAAATAGATTTATTTTTTTCCCCTCACATACAGTTTGTATTGATTACAGTTTGTAGTCTCTCTACTCTTCAAGTTCCTTCCTACTGACTCTCCCATCTGGATCCTCTCCTTCTGTTTCTCATTAGAAAACAAACAGGCTTCTAGTGGGTAAAACTAAACTAAAATGTAATATAACACAGAACCTAAATACATCAGTGTTGGATAAAACAAGAAGAAAAAGAGCCTAAGAGTTCGTGCAAGAAACAGAGACTCACTTTTTGTACCGGGAGTCTGAACCCACAAAGACTACCAAGAGACAGATTCAATGCAAAAGCAAAGAGTCTTTTTAATTGGGAGTTTGAACCCCGGTCTCTTGTGGTCTAGCACAGTGGTGGAGGGCAGCAAGAGAACAAAGCAAATTATATTGGGGTCAGGCGAGGAGGGGCCGGGGGGGTCAGCAATCTGCAGAGTAACAGTCTCAGGAGTGTTGCAACTTTGGGCTAAAGGTACCTGTCCTGAGTTGATTGATCACCTGCAGCTGTGGAAATGTTGTTGCATTTGGAGGCCATTTGGGGACTGTTAGTACTGTTACCACATTTTCCCTTATCTGAAGGCAGGTCCAGGTCCACCAGCTAACATCTGATTGGTTCCTTGCCATATGGAGGATGTCATGTAGTTGACCTGCAATAGTGAGGGCAAGGATGGGGGGTACCATACATCCTGCTCTATCCTGCTGAGTCAGGGGCCTACATCCTGCTGGGTGTTTTCTGCAGCCTGTCATGGCAGGGGTCTGGGCAAGGGCCTGGGCTCTTCACACTCATTTGCACACTCAGGAATCCCATAAAAACATTAAACCAGAAGCTATAATATATACACACACCGTGAAGGCCATGTACATGCCACTTCAGTCTCTGTGAGTTCATATGAACTTTGCTCATGTTGATTTAGAGGGCCTGGTTTGTTTGACATCCCCCATTCCTTTTGGCTCTCACATTTTTTCTGCCTCCTTTCCTCCAGGGTTCCCTGAATGCTGAGGGGAGATTATCTCATTTAGAGTTTAGTATTCCAAAGTCTCTCACCAACTGTGTCATGTCTGACTGTGAGTTTCTGTATTTGTCTCAATTTGCTGCACGATGAAGCTTTTTTGATGATGGCTGAGCAAGGCACTTATCTATGAGTATATCAAAATGACATTAGGAGTTATTTTATTGCTACTGATTATCTTTTTAACAGTCGTATTTTTTTTTATTTGTCCTATGCCCTAGACTATCTAGTCTCACATTTTTGGTCATTCAAGAAGTGTCCAGTACGGGTTCCATCTTGTGAAGGGGGGGGGTCTTAAGTCAAATAAAGTGGTTGGTTACTCATTTACTTTGTGCCACCATTGCCCTAGCGTATCTTGCAGACAGGATGCCACTATAGATGAAAGGGTATCTGGCATGCTTGGTGTTTACATTTCTCCATTTGTAGCCTGCAGAGTACTTTCCTGTACCAAAGATGCTAGAATGTAGGGATGAAGCCTCTATGTAGATACCAGCTCAACTTCTCCATATTAAATGAGTTGTATATGTATTGTTTTCAGCAATGGGTCTTGCTGTCAGTTCGAGGAGAACAACTCATTGTCTTGACTACAGCTTGGGATGTTTGGGGGATTCTTATAGTACCCCTTTGAACAACAACTCAATTGGATGCAACCCATTCCTAGTACCAGAAGCTTCTTTTGGTGACAAGAGATGGCCACCTGGGGACTCTGACTACTCTATTACTCGGTGTTTTCATTTCATTTTCATTCACATATATGTTTTAGGAAGTTTCTACTGTATTAAGTTTCCATACTTTACCTTAAATGGTCCTTAATAGCAGCTGTCTCTCCAGCTACTCCCTAGCTTGTGCCCTTCTCCCCCATTCTCACTTGCTCCTCTCATTTCAGCCTCCTCTATCCATCCATAACTGTATATTCTACCTCCCTTTCTTAATAAGGCCTATTTGTACCTCCTCCCCAAGTCCCTTCCTCTATACCTGATCTTTGTGGTTATATGTATTGTAGCTTGGTTATCATTGACTTAACAACTAATATCCACGTAAGGAAATACATACTGTATTTCTCTTCTGGGTGTGAGATAATTCCCTTGGGATGACTTTTTCTGTTTCCATCCATTTACATATGGAGTCATGATTTAATTTTTTTAAATGCCACATTTCCTTATCCATTCTTATCCTTATTCTTCTGCTGGGGGAACATGTAGCTTGTTTTCCATTACTGGTTATTATGAATACAGCCAAAATAAACACAGTCGAGCAAATGTTAGGATGCAACATTCTTTGGTTATATATCCAGGAGCTGATTCCTGTAGTTAATTTATTTCCAACTTTCCGAGGAACTGCCATATTGGTTTTCAGAGTGGTTGTACAAGTTTGCCTTCCCACCAGCAGTGGAGGAATGTTCCCCTTACTCCTCATCCTCACCAGTGTGAACTGTCAATTGTATATTGCTCTTAACCATTCTGACATGCATAAGATGAAATCTCCAAGTAGTTTTGATTTTCATTTCCCTGATGACTAAGGATGTTGAACATTTCTTTATGTGTTTCTCAGACATTTGAGATGCCTCAGTTTATATCTCTACCTTATTTTTCAGTTAGGTTATTCATTTTCTTGATATATAGGTTTTTGAGTTCTTTATATATTTTGAATACTAGTCCTCTATTAGATGTGGAATTGGTAAAATCTCTTCCAATTCTGTAGGCTGTTGTTGTGTCCTATTGATAGTGTCCTTTGCCTTACATAAGCTTTTCAGTTTCAGGAGATCCAATATATTAATTGTTGATATTAGTGCCTGTGCTATTGATGTTCTATTGAGGGAGTTGTCTCCTGTGCCATTGTGTTTGAGGCTATTCCCCAGTTTCTCATCTATCAGGTTCAGTGTATCTGGTTTTATGCTGAGTTCTTTGGTCCATTTGGAGTTGAGTTTTGTGTAGGGTGATCATTATGGATCTAGTCCTATTTGGATTCTTTTACAACTGCTGCCTAGTTTGAGCAGCCCAAATTTTCAAAGATGCTGGTTTTTGTTTGTTTGTTTGTTTGTTTCAGTGCGTTTTCCTGATTTCTTTATCAATAACCAGGTTTCCACAAGTGAGTGGATTTATGTCCAGGTCTTCAATTCAATCCCATTGCTCAGTGTCCATTTTTGTGCCAATACCATGTGGTTTTTACTACTATAACTCTGTAGTATAATTTGAAATCAGGGGCAGTGATACTCCCAACAGTTCTTTTATATTATTTTGTATTGTTTTCATTGTCCTAGTATTTTGTTTTTCTACATGAATCTGAAAATTGTCCTTTTAAGGTCTGGGGAGGATTGTGCTGGAATTAAAACAATACTCTGAAACCCAAATGACAACCACTGATTAAAACTAGATAGCAATTATAACAGAAACAACAGAAAGCTTACAAACTCATGGAAACTAAAAAAAACAAAACAAAACAAAAAAAAAACCCTCTCTACTGAATGAAAGATGGATCAAGATAAAAAATTAAGAAAGCATAAGAAAGCAATTAAAGACCTTTTAGAATTGAATGAAATGAATACACAGCATACCCATACCTATGAGACATGATGAAGTCAGTTCTAAGAGGCAAGTCCATAGCATTAAGTGTCTACACTAAAAATTGAAGAGTTCTCATGTTAGTAAATAACGACACACCTAAAAGTTCAAGAACAAAAAGAAGAAATTACACCCAAAAGGAATAGATGGCAAGAAACCACCAAACTCAGGGCTGAAATCATAAAAATAACAAACAAACAAAACCAATACAAAGAATCAATGAAAAAGAATTAATTCTTTTTTCTAATATAAATGGGTTAATTTAAGGGTTTTTTTTTGCACTTTTTTAATTTTTTAAAACAATCTTTTCTCATTTTACATACCAGTCCCAGTTCCCTCTCTCTTTTCTCCTTCTGCTCCCCCACCTTCCACCTACCCCACTCTTCATCCGCTCCTTGAAGAGGGTAAGGTTTCCCATGGGGAATCAACAAAGTCCAGCACATCATATTGAGGCAGGACCAAGGCCTTCTGCCCTATACCTAGGCTGAGCAAGGTATCCCTCCAAAGAGAATGGGCTCCAAAAAGCCAGTTCGAGTACTAGGGAAAAATCCTGGTCCCACCGGCAGTGGCCCCACAGACTACTCCAGCCACACAACTGTCACCTATATTTAGAGAGCCTAGTTTGGTCCTAAGCAGGTCCCCTGCTGTCAGTCCAGAGTCAGTGAGCTCCCACCAGCTCAGGTCAGCTGTTACTGTGAGTATCTCCGTTCTGGTTTTGAACCCTTTGCTCATATTATCTCTCTTCCCTCTCTTCAACTGAACTCTGGGAACTCAGCCCAGTGCTAGCTGTGGATCTCTGCATCTGTTTCCCATTAGTTATAAGATGAAGTTTCTATGATGACAATTAAGGTAGTCATCAATCTGATTAAAGGGGGAGGCCAGTTCAGGTATCTTTCCCACTACTGCTTAGGGTTTTAGCTGGGTCATCCTTGTGGATTCCTGGGAATTTCTGTAGGAAATGAGTTAATTCTTTGAGGAAATTAGTTAGATTGACAAACTGTTACCCAAATTGACTAAAAGGCAAAGAAAGAATGCTCAAATTAACAAAACTTGAAATGAAAGTGGCAACATAATAACAGATCTTAAGGAAATCCAGGAAATCATAAGGATATAATTTAAACACCTGTGCTCCACCAAATTGGAAAATATAAAAGAAATGGATAATTTTCTCAATACATATCACTTAATAAAGTTAAATCAAGATCAGATAAACAATGTAAACAAATTTATAACCCCAAGTTAAATAAGCAAAGTCATTAAATAATAACAACAACAAAAGCCCAGTGCCAAATGGTTTTATTACAGAATTATACCAGATTTTCAAATAAAAGTTTGCCAATCCTCCTCAAATTATTCCACAAAATAGAAACAGAAGTAACATTATCATATCTAATTCATTTTGTGTGGCCATAATCACCCTGATACACAAATTATAAAAAGGCTCAACAGAAAAGAAACTTATAGACCATTTTTATTTAATTTCTTCTATTGCATACTCAATAACTGAGATTCTTTCTTCCATTTCTTATATTCTGTTGGTGAGGCTTGCCTCTGAGGTTTCTTTTTGAGTTTCTAGATATTCCATTCCAGATTTCCCTTTGTTTGGGTTTTCTCCATTGATTCTGTTTTCACATTCAGCTCTTGAACAAACTGTTCATTGATGTAGAAAGCCCTTCTGTACACTGTGAAAATGTGTTGCTTTTATTGCCTGATGAATAAAGCTATTTTGGCCTATGGCAGGGCAGAATATTGCTAAATGGGAGAGCCAAACTGAATAAAAGGAAAAAAAGTGGAGTCAAGGAGTCATCAGCCACTAGAGAAGCAAGATATGAGCTAACAAGCCACAGCTTTGTGGTAAAATATAAAAATAATAGAAATGGGTTAATTTAAAAATAAGAGCTAGTTAGTAATAAGCCTTAGCCATTGTCCAAACTTTTATGATTAATACAATCCTTTGAGTATTTATTTGGGAATTGGTAGGTGGAAGAGAAACCTCCATGTACAGTTCATTTCCTTCTACTGCTTGCGTTTTCATAGAATTTTCTTAAGTGTTTTATTCATTTCCTCTTGAAGATCCTGCATGACATTCATAAAAGCTATTTTAAGGTATTTTTTTT
>NW_004949126.1:768833-776220 GCF_000317375.1 Microtus ochrogaster | reverse complement strand
ATATGCACTATGTTATGAGTATGAGATCAGAGTATAACTTGTGGAAATCAGTTCTTGTTTTCTCCCATCTGGTCCCAGGAATTAAACTAAGGTCATCAGGCTTAGTCTTTGCTTGAGTCATTTGCTGGAATGGTAAGACCTAATTTTACAAGGAGAAAAAAAAAATGTTTATTCTCTCTGTACTTTTGTGAATCCATAGCAGAATAGATAATTCATGAATAATAAATTTGCATTTATTATGACTATGTCTGATTAATAAGAAGCAATTAAAATGTTTTTAATCCTTTATCCAGCTTTTTTCTATTGTTATGCTTTCATAACAACCCTTGTCCTGTGTTAAACTGCAAGAATTACTGAAGGAGATTTCCTCAGGGTGCTGTGACACACTCCTGGAATCCCAGGACATGGTAATTGGGGGAAAGAAGAACAGGAGCTCAAAAACAACCTCAGCATCAAACTCAAGATCAGTCTGAGTAGCTTAAGAGCTGATTCCAAAGAACAAAGTCAATAACAAAAGATGAGAAAATTCTCTCAGAACGCTAGTACTTAATAGTGATTCTCAAAAAACTGATGGTAGGCCTATATTTTAAAGGAGTAACCCATTTTCCCCTTAAATAACATGTTATAAGGTTTTGAGAATTATATAAAATATTTATTTAGTTTTTTATTTATTGAAAATAGATTCTTTTTTTTTGTATAATATATCCTGATCACAGTTTTCCCTCCCTCCACTTCTCCCAGGTCTCCCACAGCTCCCCTCTCCTCCAGATCCACTCTCTCTCCATTTACCTTTAGAAAAAGGCAGACCTCCAAGAGACAACAGCCAAACACAATGAAACAAGATACAATAAGACAAGGTCAAAGCCCTCATATTGAGGCTGGAAAGGCAGACCAATAGGAGAAAAAGAGTCCCAATAGCAGGCACAAGAGTCAGAGACACTCCTGCTCCCTCTCTTAGGAGTCTCATAAAAGGACCAGGCTAAGAGCCATGACGTATAAACAGAGTATTCATTTTAATTCAACTGCCTCCTACCTTTATCTCCCCAATTCCTGTCTTTTCTTCTTCTTGGTTTGTGAATTGTCTAGCTGAAAAAAATATGAGTCAGGCAGACTATTTGAGACTATGCATAAAACAAATAGTTATAGTCAGGCATCCATAGAATTTTCTCCTGAAGCTGAGGCTATGTGTTCTTCCTTTATGAAGATGAATGACCACGAAACACCATCCTACTTAATAAAGCTTTGCATTGAACCTTATTTAAATGACTGGAAGTTGCACTAGATGATTGGAAGTTGCATTTTGTTATTTGAAGTTGGTCTCCAGAATCTCCTAGCAACAATTATTAAGCGACAAAAAAATATTAAAGAAATACTACTCCCAGAAGACTAGACAAATGTTTTATTGTAGGACTAATTTGATTCATGTGAGTAACAAATGTACCCTAAAGCAGCACATTCCTGAGATATTGCTTGAGTCCTTGCACAGGAGAAATTGCTCACTGTATCATTATGAAGAGGCTCTTTGGAACAAATTCTGCTGTGCATTCTTATACTTCAAAATAGCAATACATAAGTCAGAATTTTCTGCTGTTTACAGCATTGTCTTGATTAACATGACTTCTTTCTTTATGCAACACCCATCTTTAATGTTCAATGGCTCTCTTTTTTTTTAAATATTTATTTATTATGTATACAATATTCTGCCAGAAGAGGGCACCAGACCTCATTACAGATGGTTGTGAGCCACCATGTGGTTGCTGGGAATTGAACTCAGGACCTTTGGAAGAGCAGGCAATGCTTTTAACCGCTGAGCCATCTCTCCAGCCCTGTTCAATGGCTCTAATCAGCCCCATATTCGTTTTTATCCTGATGTTCTCAGCAAAGTGACAAGGAGTATCCAGTCTCCCCTGGTTTAAACAGAGAATCAGAATACGCTGGAGTAGGTAGCTCCCAAATCTCCTAAGAAAGGTTTCTGCTGTATAGAGCAAATAAATTGCTTTTGATAATCCATTTTGTGCTGCAAAATTCAAAACTAAATAGATATTAGGCAAGGTATCAAAATAGAAAAAAAAAGATCCTAAGTAATTTTAATAACTAGCACGTGATTGACATTGTGTTAGGTATTATAACATAGGTTGCTCAGCATATCAACAGACCCAATGATGCTAACTTCTTTTCACACACAAGGAAATTAGAAAACATCGGGGTGAGATGACTCGGGTCACAGAGCAGGAAGATTTCAAGCCTGAATTGCTCCTTCTCTGGGCCTAGCCCTTTGATTGCTGCTCTTTGAACTTGAAAGTTATCTCAAGTAAATAAAAGTTCTGCCAGTGCTAAGATGTGAGCACTCATCACCAAGGTGAATGCCTGTCTGCAATTCTCTCTTTAGTTGTATGAAGGCCTTCTTGTTTTAGGATCCAAACTCCATCTTGGAAGAAATGTGACTGAAGCGTTAGGTCATATGCGACCCTGTAAAAGACACGCAGTTTCTCTGTCTCATTTGCCCTGTATCTACATTATTAAATTATATAATATTTACATGATTGGGCATGATTGGGGAAAATATTAAATAACAACGCTGCTAACAAAAAGTATTAAAGTACTTAGCACGGGGCCTGTCATGAAGGACTCTGTTCCTTCTATGCAATGTATCATGTTTTGAGTAATTATTGCTAAGTTACTCATTCATGACTATCACCATGGTGCATATTGTGTAGAATTCGTTATGAAAATGGGGCCAGAAGATGTATAGAGCTTTTAAGCTCTATACAACCGTAGTTTGTGGCAAGGATGTACAGAATAGCAACCTAAATTCAGGTAAATATTTTCATGCATGTAAAAGTTTAATGAGCACCAAGGATTAAGCTATTGCCTCTAAGTTCACTTTTGTAAAAGGTAGGTTGTCTTACATCCTCCTTTCTGTATTTATAAGAAACCTTTAGATCTCCAAGTAGACATAAATATGAGAATACACACACACACACACACACACACATTGTATGAATGAGAGATAATCTCTTATGCAAAAAGCTTAAGAGTTGAAGTGGGAGCCTAGCCAGTTTGGATGTTCACCTTCCTAGACCAGGATGGAGGGGGGAGGACTTTGGACTTTCCACAGGTCAGGGAACCCTGACTGCTCTTCAGACTGGAGAGGGAGGGGAAGAGGAGTGGGGGAAGGGGGGAGAGGAGTGGGAGGAGGGGGAGGGAAATGGGAGGCTGGGAGGAGGCAGAAATTTTTTTTTCATAAAAATAAAATAAAATAAAATAAAAACCTCTTTTTACAATGGGGAAAAAAAAGAGTTGAAGAAACCCAGAATCTAAGTTATTTCAGATACTGGGATATTAGTATACGCATAATGTAGAAACCAGACACAAGTCTAAACATGGAATTCACGTATGTTTTCTATATACTGCTCAAACACTAATCCTGAAAGTCATCCCATACACTGCTTTTGTGACTTTGTGCATTAAACAAAACCTGTGTATTTCTACGCCCTAGATAGAAGAGTATCACCGTTTACCACCCACCCGGACAATCTCAGATATTTTGGAGGTCATTACACTTTGTGAATGTAAATTTATGCACAAGTTTAAAACATAACCATTTTCTTACACTTATTCATACGTAAGCACTTCATGATAAAACTCATGAAGCTACTGGTAGAAGCATCACATGTTCAGGGCACATGAGCCACCCAGTGTAGAAGGGCTGTTTAAACAGTGACACAGCAGCAACTGCAGACAGCCTTAGGCTGAGACTCCAGCCGGGGGGAGGCCCTGCCGTGGTTACGTGGTTACTGCAAGTCTATTTTATCTTGTTAGGTGAGAAAACGCATCAGATACAACTGGGACAGATCCTTTAGGGATGAGGAGGAATTCTGTGAAATAACTTTTTAAAGCACTTCCTTCATGTTCACCTTTCTCATTAAAGACAGCTTTTGACTTAGAGGTCTCTCTGATTCTATAAACCGCTAGTTTCTTAAAACTGTTATTGATTCACAATGCCCTTCATACGTTTTCATCATATCTTCCACAAGGGCTTGCTTTCTTTAGTTAGTAGTGTCATATTTAATGTTATACAATAATCGTGACCACCACGATTGATTATTAATCAATAGATGTAAAGTTGGAGTCTCATTAATATCAAAATTTTCATTGATATTTACTTTTTTCTTTCTCACAAAAGACCTCTGTGTATGTGTGCACACAGACAGACACATGATACACACACACATCATCATCATCTAGTAAGAAGAAATTTATTATGTATACATACTTGCACACACATGTTTACACACACACACACATATACACGGAGGTCAGAAGTTTTTTTCTTTACTTGACTCACAGAATCTTTCAATAGGACTACCCTTTCTCGCATCACTGAACACAGTGACAATCCAAGGTTGGTCCAGGCATACTTGCCCAGGCTTTTAGTAACTGTGTACCAAGGTTTGCAAACAATTTTGAAAGCACCTTTTATGCTCAACTATTTTTTAAGGATACTATTTCATTTTTTATTTTTTTATAATTTAATTTTTATTCCATATGCATTTGCGTTTTGTGTGCATGTATGTTTGTGTGAAGGTGTTGAATCATCTGGAATTGGAGTTACAGACAGTTGTAAGTTGCCATGTGGGTGCTGGGAACTGAACCCAGGTCCTCTGGAAGAACAGCCAGTGCTCCCAGCTGCTGTATGATCAACTATTTTGAGAAGATTTCTGTTGAGATTTTTCTTTCTACCTTGGATTAGTTAACACTCAGCCCTGATCTGCATCATTTTTGCAAAAGTAGTGAACTTTCCTTTCTGTCTAATCATGCTAGCAGTAACCCCTTTAAGACTAAGTTAGCCCAAACCTTGTACACCTTACAAGAAGTCATTGCTGTAATATTTTCGTGCACTTTTAACAGTTCTTGTACATTTGAATGCATTTTAGTTGATTTTCGGTACTGTTTACATGGGAGTTTATTTTGTGGATACGGTAAAAGAATTGTGCTCTATTTTGATAAAATTTACTTGTATATGTGCTATGAACTCTAAGCAAAAAATAATAAATGGTTTCTTAAAATGAAACAGCTCAAGCTTAGTTTTTTTTTCATTATTTTTTCCTGCTGTTCAAGAAAGTGTTTCACTCTCATTTTGCATTCTTCTATTAAGGTTAGGGTGAAAGTTCCATCCCAAGCGCCCTCCCCTGGGACTTGCCTCAGTCCAGACTCCACCTACTAGAAAGCACACCAAATGATGGACCCCTCCCCAGAGATGCTTAAGGCCACTTCCACAATATATTCAAACTGTACCCCAGAGAACAAACGTGGTTTTTCTGGTCTTTCTTCCCCAGCTTTTCTCGGGGGGGGGGTGTGGTGAAGGGGGTGCGGCTGGAAGGCCACCCGGGAGTGTTGGTATCTATTAAACCTGGACTTTTTCTACTCCGGTTTGATTTGGTCTGATTTGGATTATTGCATCAGCAGAGAGGTTTATCATACCCGAACATCCGTGTGTGGAGAAAATGAGTAAATATTACTTTTGGTGGGACTTTGAGCTGCGAGATGAGCAGGAAAGTTGCTGGGGAATGATGAAGCCATGTGGTCACCAGCCACACCTGTCACTGGCACAGGACGTTTCCACAGCAAGAAGAAGAGATGGCCATTGTGAGCTGGACTCTTTCTTAGACTGAGACAGACCAGCAAAGAATTCACTCATTTAAAAAACCAAGAGGATTGGGAGGTCAGAGTTCATGTTGAGACACATGCCAACACATGCATAGCCCTGGACTTAGTCTTCAACAATTCAAAAAATAAAATGAATTAAAAAGTAATGAAGTAGGGTCACATAGTGTTGATTAACATATCATATTTACCCCAGCATGTTGTCTTAGTTGGGGTTTCTGAACTGCAGGGGGAAAGTGCTTATTCAACCCTCCACTCCTAGGAAGCAGTCACCCATCGCTGAAGAAAGTCCGGACAGGAACTAAAGGCAGGAACTGGCATCAAGTGCTGTAGTGGAGTCCAAGGCATAGCGCTCCTGATTGGCTTGTTCTCCACAGCTTGTTCAGTCTGCCTTCTTATACAACACAGGACCACCACAGTACATGGTGTGCTGGGCCCCACCCAAGCCCCACCTACTCTCACACCAATCTTTCGTTAAAAAAATATCCCACAGAATTGCCTACAGGACAATCTAATGGAGACAACTCCTCATTCTTTATTCCTAGATGATTCCAGCCTGTGTCAAACTGTCACAAAACAAAAACGGCAACAGCACCACCAACAACATCAAAGCTAATCAGCACACACGTGCTTCCTGCCTCAGCACGCCTCGGCATAGTTCTTCTGTTCTTGGCATTCTTCAGTCTTGTTTGGGCTGTCTCATCACTCTAGTCATTTCTGGGGACAATGCCAAGACAGTGACGTGTGCCAGCGACTTGCTTTGGCATCAGGTTTCCATGAGGGATGATGACCTTGGAAAACTCATCAGCAGGCTCACCTCTCACCTTATGGCGAACTGCTCTATCACCGAAAACTGACAAGTTTAATTCTGCGTCTCCTCTTCAATTTCTGTATTTGTCCTGCTAAATATTTAGAGTTCCCCAACAGTGAAGGGTCTTCGCTTGTACTACTTTCATTGCATCAGTGGAATGTTCCCATTGTCACTTGGATAAACCCAGTCCCTCAATCAAGAAATCACTGTTTTCTTTACTCTGCTCAGTGTTCCCTGTATCTCGTCATCTCTCCTCACCTGTAGCATCAACCAGTTTATCTTTCTCTTTCTTCAGGTGACATTCAGTGGTCATTTAGACATCATATTCTTTTATAAAATGCTTCACGCCTCACTGCTGAGACTACCAAATGACTTTAAAAATATTTTCAAAGCTGTATTTGCACCACGGAACAAAACATTTGATGACTAATGCGCACAGCTCTCTACTCTGTGTGAGGCAGCCTACAGAACCTACTTTGGGTGTCTGGTCAGAGCACCGGCAATGCTATTCTATGACCTTTTTGTGCTTATGTGGGTGAATCTGGGTAGGAGCTGAAAGCATAGTCCAGTTTAAGAAGTCCCTTATTTTCCCTTGAAAATACTAAACAGATTGTATGGTGTTATAGTTTTCTATTTATTACGTGTGTGTTTGTATGTGTAGGCACATATGTGCCATGATGTATGTGGAGATCAGGGGATAACTTTTGAAAGTTGGTTCTCTCCTGCTGTCTATGGTGATCTGTTTCAAAAGATCAAGTGTAGAATTTCCCATGTATGTCTTTTTTTTTTTTTTTGGCACTCAAAGTTAAGATTTCCAATGTCAAACTTTCTGATTAGAAATGTTTAACATGGTTCTTTTCTGTCTGTCATCTTTGATTTTCTGTCTGTTTTCTCTCTCTCTCTCTCTCT
>NW_004949126.1:767087-768733 GCF_000317375.1 Microtus ochrogaster | reverse complement strand
ACACACACACACACACACACACACACACACACGTTTAGTGTTAGACAGCTTGGCTCTTTGGGATTTGTTGGTGTAGAATGAAATCATCCTTTGCTAGCATGTGAAATGCTAAAGGATAAATAAACACCATGAGGAAATGGAGACTTCAGACCAAAGATGCCACCAGGAAAGTCACAGGAAACTGGGATCCTTCTATTGGTCTACCTAGTTCAAGACTGAGGAGCTGTCTGAGTCTTATGAAACCACAAATACATTTCCAACACTTTGGGAAATTCTGCGAATGGGGTATCACTTGATTAGTTAATACTTTCTGAAGCATCTTGGTGAAGATTGTTTGAACTGAGCTCAGTGAATACTCAAATAAATCTTCAGTAGTCCCTCTAAAATGATTGAATCTCCACTGGCTAGTAGAATTAAGAACTCTTGCAAAGAGACTTGCTAATTAAAGCTGGCTCATTGGGTATTATAATCAAATAAAACTCTGTGTGGTTTTGCTTTTCTATCCTAAGGTATAATAAAGCTTAAAGCTTGAACTTAGCTCATTAGATGTGGTGGTTCATTCGGCTTATTTTTTTTCTGCTGTAAAATATAATCTTTCATCCCAGAGGTTCTAATGTAATCATTTTATCATGAGGTGGGTATGTAAATTTGTTATAGCAGGACTCCCAAATGAGTAGAACTCAGTCTCATACTGCATTGATGACTGAGGATTATTTTAAACATCTAATGAGGGAAGACATTTTGCTAACCTGGGGAAATCAGCCTTTCTCAGTGGGTTAAAAAAAGGTAAGAAAATTCTGTATGACTTCTCATTGATTTGTTGACTTGCCTGTGCATTTGCATTTCCTTTTGAGTTGTGTGAATTCCCAGGGTTTCTTTCTCATTATATTTGTGCTTTGTTCACAGTAGCTTTGAGGTTGTGTTGAGAGGTATGTTGATAGGTGTGCTTTTATTTCTAGTAGCCTAGAATACTGTCTGGATGCCTTATGACCACACGAGAGAAATCCTGCACAATCTTGTGATGGATGGACTTGTTTTGAATCTCTACTTTTCAGCTGAGGAAACTACTTTTCCATGTTCCTGTGGTTTGAGCATATGATGAAATATTTTACCCAAGGCTGAAAGAAAGGCTGAAGATTTAAAAAGATCCAGGACAGAGCCACATAGTCATTAAGTAGACTTAAGGATAGCTTGGTTTGCCTTGGGATTGTTTTCTTTCCAATATTTTATTTTGTCATACTTATCAGGGATAGGATTTTTTATACCTTAATTAGAAATGTATCGACATTTTTTGAAAGATACTATTCTGTGTTAGTTTTACCCTTGAATATGGAATTTTACTTGCTTTCCTTTTAATTTTGGTACATCATATTTAATTTTGGTATGTGACTACCTTATTATAAGATAACCTACTTCCTTCCTATGTAAAGCTATTCAGGATCTTCATTAGTTTGGAGCCTCAAGATTCTCAGCTATAAAATAAAGGAAGATAATACATATGATAACAATGATAATATATGTTTCATAAGATTATTATAATGAGTAATGGATTAACTTTTGAGATGTGTCTCCAACAATGCTTAACACACAGCAAGGCCTATAAATTTGCTAAGATAAAATATATAAATAAAGAATAAAGATAAAAA
>NW_004949126.1:762335-766702 GCF_000317375.1 Microtus ochrogaster | reverse complement strand
ACACACACACACACACACACACACACACACACACACACACACACACACACGCAGTGTGCCCTGATTACTCCCCACCTTCTATTATCTACCTTCTATCTCTATAACCGTCCCCACAAGTCTCTGACAATCCCTTTCCCAGGTTCACAAGTTTTGGTTCAGTTTTATTTAACCTGGACAACTATGACTACTGGACTGGAAGTATCCTCTGGAACCTGGAGGAGTCTTTGGTGGGCATGCAATGATTTCATCTCTTCCTGAATCTACTAGCAGCAGAATTTAGCAGTGAGGTGTAGGGCCCCCCTGAATTTCTCCTCTTGCCATGCCTGACTGTAGATGGGCTCATTCTTCAAAGACCAAGTGTGGAGATAACACAGTTGCTATGAATTCATGATTTCAGTGGCTGTGTTTCTTCTAAAAGATTATGTTTCCCAGTCTTTCTAGAGTGCCATAAGGATCATTGCTCCTCTCTAGGATAAAATTTACCATGAGAACCTTCATTATTATAGTCATTTTCACCCTAAGAATGCCACAGAATTGGCATCTGATAAATGTTTTAATTAATGCACATTTAATCCATTCTTTCTCCGCAGTTTTCCTGGAATTCTCAGTGTGGTCAGACTCCTCCTCTTCCAGGCATCCCTTGTTAGTTCACACCCCTTCGACTTTATGGAAGCAACCACAGAGCTATTGCTGTGGGAGGATTCTGATATAATTAGGGTTCCTGGAAAGGACAATAACTTCCAGAAACCTTACCAACCCCTTTCATGTTCTTGAGTTATGTACATTGGCAGTATTTTTTTTTAAAGTGAGGCTATCACTTCAGTATCCTGTTTTCTTATGCCATGGAGTAGCACTTCAAAATATCATTAAAAAGATCATGACAACCACCTTGAATCCCAAATCACTTGTTCTATCAACAGAAGGGTTCTTTATGAAAGACCCTTTTAGGAAAGTTTAATATATATGTATAAAATGTTTTCAGGAAATGCTTATTGAACAATTTGGAGGATACGATTTCCATGTCCATATTGAAACCATCGTCTCTGTAAGTTGTAGATGTGCATTGTAAAAGAGATTATTATTGATTAAGATATTTAATTCTAGTTTAAGTCCTTGTGGAAAAAAACACATTTAGTACAGTTACTTTTATTATCTATATTCACATCATTATATCCTCATATTTTCCTCATTCACTCCTCTATTTCCTGATAGCACCTGCTTCTGGACTCATTTTAATATTCCTTGGGATTGTTCCAAGACTGACTTTTGGAATCATGCTGCCCTGCCTTCTGTATTCCACTCAGAGTTTTATTAGAGTTTGCTGCTGGAGATGAAACTCTAATTCTCCTTGATTACTTCTGGCAAGCAGCCAGAAGGAAGCAGCATGGTCAACCCAGCAGTCACTTCTGTGTGATCTCAACTTCCCTCCAAGTTACAGCAGCAATCTCTCCGGAAAGAGAGAAGAGGCTATTTCAACAGGGTATGAGAATGAAGTCAAAGAGAGCACAAGGACAGAGGAGGTAGGAACCTGTGGATGAGAGCATAGGCAAGAAAGGAGTAGCAGAGAGAAGCCATAGTACCAGACTGAGACACAGAGGAGATTGTGGGGGACCTAGTTAGTCCTTGTGGCCAGACTGCTCTGAATCTTTCATCTTTCTTCATCTTTCTTTGAGTGTTTTTCATTTTGATGAAATTATCTCAAAATTCCATTTTTCTTAATTATAGTTTTCTTTTTCTCCTCTTACCCCTCTTGAGATAGGGTCCTCACTGTGGAGTACTAGCTGATCTAGAACTCATTATGTAGACCAAGCTGGCATCAAACTCACAGAGATCTGTCTGCTTTCTTCTTCTGGCTGCTAGAATTAAAAGCATGTGATACCACCCTTGGCATGATTTTGTTCCTATTTATGTACAATTTAATGCTAGCAAAGTACACATATTTTAGTAAGTATCACCACAAGACTTCAATAATCCAGTAGATTATATTCCTTATTAGCTATTAGATTGTATTCTGGGTATCACAGAGTACTTATTGTTATGGCAAAATGAAGAGGAAAGGGTTAATTTTGCTTTATAATTTGAGGACACAATTCCTTATGGCAGGGAGGCATAGCAGCAGAAGCGCAAGACAGCTGGGAACATTGCACCTACGGTTAGAATGCAATCAGATGGATACTGATGCTCAGCTCAGTTTCTTTTTCATTCAGTCTAGGATCCTAGCCTAGGGGATACTTCTGCTCACATTCTACTTGGGTCTCTCTGCTCTGCTTAGTAGTTCTGGAAACCTGGAAGTATTTCCATGGTGATTCTAAATCCCATCAAATTGGCTTCAAAGATTGACCACAGCACACCCCAAATCAATTTTTTTTCAGTGCATTTGTGATGGTTTGAATGAAAATGACCCCTATAGGCTCATAGTAAGTGGCACTCTTTGAAATGATTAGAATCTTGTGGTCTTGTTGGAATACGTATAGCCTTGTTGGAGGAAATATGTCACTGGGGTGGCTTTGGGGTTTCAGAAACCCAAGCCAGGCCCAGCTCCCTCCCCTTCTCTCTCTTCCTGCTACCTGTCTATTCAGATGTGGAACTCTAGGTTCACTCTCCAGTACCATGCTTGCCTGTGAGTTTCCGTGCTTCTCACCATTACAATAAGGGATTAAAACATAGCATGAATAATCAAAACCCAGAGGCAGAAATTAGGGTACAACTCGATAACCAGAAAAGCAAAGTAGCGGATCCACTAGAGAAGTCTTACCTCTGCCAAGGCTGGGAGACTGAAAACTAAACAGACTAAACCTCTCTCTCCTTCCATTTTATATTCCCTCTAGTGCTAGGATGAAAAGTGTGTAACTCCCTTAGACTGGGATTAAGGGTGTCAACCACCACCACCTGGAATTGTTTTGGCATTGGATTTGTGTAGCTCAGGGTAGTCTTGAACTCACAGAGATCTGTCTCCCAAATCCTTGGATTAAAAATGTCTGTAACCATTGTCTGACCTGTAGTGGCTTTAGCTTTGCCTCTGGTTTTCAGGCAAGATTTATTTATCAAAATGCAAATAATATAGTACTACAGTGAACTTCTGAAGCTGTAAGCCGGTCCCAATGGAATGTTTTCCTTTATAAAGCTTGCCCTGTGTTTTAGTTAGGGTTTCTGATGCTGTGAAGAGACACCATAACCATGGCAACTCTTATAAAAAGACAGAAATTATTGGGGGCTGGCTTACAGTTTCAGAGATTTAATTCATTGTCAGCATGGAGGAAAGCATGGTGGTCCGAAGGCAGACGTGGTATTAGAGAAGCAACTGAGATTTCTCTATCTGGATCAGTAGGCAGCAGGAAGAGAGATAGACGGTGGGCCTGGCTTGAGCATTTAAAACCCCCAAGACTACCCCCAGTGACATAGTTTCTCTAACAATTTTGCAACTACTCCAACAAGGCCACACCTCCTATTAGTGTCACTTCCTGTTTTGAACAAGAACAAGTGCTGACTGCTGTGGCAGTTACATTTCTTCATTATACTCCTTGAGGAGTCTGACACTATTCAATTGTGCTTGAAATAGTGTTTACTTTAACCATTGCTCGATTAGTATATGTAGAGAATCAGAAAGAAATGTAAAACTGACCAAAGGATGATGGTTAGAGAAAAGTTACAGGGTTAATTAGAACAAAATTTGAGAATCACAAAATAATTTTATTTGGATTTTGCTTTTTTATAGACCTCATGCTACAGTTTATTCTTTGTAAACTGTTTGGAAAATCTATTTTGTAAAATACTTTTCTTCTATCAAATAAACTACTACAAAATTAAAAATTCATTAATTTTTATGAGGGAAAGGTTTCCATTGCTCATTAGTAGCTTTGAAAAATATGTATATGCCATTTCATGATTGGAAAACAGTTTTGAATGTTTTTTTTGTGAAACTATAACTATACATATTTATAAAAGGAAAGGTTAAAAAGAAGATAAAGGAAGTACACTCATTTGTTTTAGAATATCCTAGATGTTTTTCTTCCAAGAATGAGAATTAAAGCTAATATTTAAGTGATACAGTGTTCCTTACCATCATTCTCATTAAAACTTATCTTGGTTTCTGTTGCCATGACAAGATGAGTCAAGAGAAGCAAATGCATGCATGCACACACACAGACACACACACATGCACAGAGAGAGAGAGAGACATAGACAGACATACACACATGCATATACATACACACACATAGACAGACATGCACACATGCATACACATACACACACAGAGACATAGACAGACATAGACAGACATACACACACATAGACAGACATACACACATGCATACACATACACACAGAGAGACATAGACAGACATACACACACATAGACAGACATA
>NW_004949126.1:752582-762235 GCF_000317375.1 Microtus ochrogaster | reverse complement strand
ATAGACAGACATATACACACATGCATACACATACACACACAGAGACATAGAGAGACATACACACACATACACGCACATAGACAGACATACACACATGCATACACATACACACAGAGACATAGACAGACATACACACATGCATACACATATACACACAGAGATATAGACAGACATACACAGACATGCACACATACACACACATAGACAGACATACACACATGCATACACATACACACACAGAGACATAGACAGACATACACACATAGACAGACATACACACACAGAGACATAGACAGACATACACACACATAGACAGACATACACACACATGCATACACATACACACTTGTAAGACTCTCTCTCCTTGTGTCAACCTTGTGGTGGAGACGGAGGTCTTCACTAAACAGTCCTCACTGCCCTTCATTTCTCAACCTCACTAGACCTATTCAGAACCTTGAGATTAGTTTTGTTAGTGGTTGTGGGTGGAAATGATGTGCAATGTTATTGCAGAGTGTGCAGTGTTTGTTGGTTTGGCATTGGGCTGCCTCTCCCAGTTAGGACAAAGGTTTTACACCACATACTTTACAGCACCCTTTAACATCAGATCAGCAAAGGTCTTAGTGTAAAACAGACCTAACAGTAGGAGTAGTCCAACAGTGAGGACTCAGCGGTAGGTCACCGTTCTCCTTGGAGAAGAGGCTGACCTACCTTCATTTCCTACCTTTTGTAACTTTTTAGAGGACCAATGTACTGGCCATTTTTGGAGATTAAAATGTCCACTTCAGTGCAACTTTAGAGTTAGGTGTGCTGATATCCTGCTTCTTGAGGAACAATCAGGACGACATAGAACATTAATCATTTTTGCATAATTTAAACATTTTAAATTTCCACCCCAAATATTTAAACATTAAGTGTTTAAATTTTTTTTTTACTTAATTCCACATCATAAGTAGATTACTTGGTGCCAGAAAAAGAAAATGTAGCATAAAGCCAATTAAGTCGAACCTATTTGAATATTCAATTCATGATAATAACAATTTACATATTCCATTCCAAATAAAATTTGGATTGTAATCAGGAATACAAAAACACCGAACCTTAATCAGCATAATGGACTAAATAGACAGGGCAAAAGGAAGAAACGGGCCTCGGCTCACGTTGCGATGGGACAATGTACTCTCCATGCAGTCATATACCCGAGATTGCAGTTTTTATGACATGCTGTAATTAGGGACATACAGTCAGTGCAGTTTCCATTCCTGCACGTAGTTCATTGTGGAATCCCATCGGCTTTCCATCCCGCCATCTCAGTTCCAATTAGAACAGAAACAGCTACCGCTGTTTCCATCTCAGGTTGTATTTGTTTAAGCCAAGCCAACTGGAACCAGTTTAACTATTACACCGAAGTTTCTCTTTTTGCATTCAGCAATATTTGTAAGCCTTCAGCTCTGTCTTCTAAAAAAAATATTTAAATTTTATTTTTAAAATAAATGTGTGCGTGCGTGCGTGCGTGCGTGCGTGCGTGCGTGTGTGTGTGTGTGTGTGTGTGTGTGGGAGAGAGAGAGAGAGAGAGAGAGAGAGAGAGAGAGAGAGAGAGAGTATGTGTACAGAGGTCATGGTGTCAGGACCCTGGAGTTTGAGTTACAGGGTGCTGTGAACCACCCAACCTGGATGCTGGAAACTGAACTGAGATCCTCTCTGTATGAGCTGGTAACCACTGAGCACTCTCTCCAACACTATCCCCTGTTCTGTTAATTGTGGCAAGTGCATCTAATATCTTAGAAGCCCTTAGTGGAAACCATTAGTATGGAAACAGAGAGGACATGGAACGCTACAAATCGCCATGATTTTAGATGTACTCCTGTAAGACTTGACAAATACCTTGTAGGGATATCTGCTTTAGATTTACAAGTCTAATTCTATGTATCTCCAGGGTAGCTATCACAAAGCAAGTTTGCGTTTCTTAACACAAGGAGATGTTGGAAGGGCAGAGCTGATGGCTCCCTGCATCTAAAAGGTTGATTATATACATTGCTTTTTACATGCAGTTGTTCCTAGTTTGCAGTGTGAATATTTGTACATTGAGATGATATATTTGAAACTGTCTGTAGTTTGCTTGGAATATCTATATCTATATCTATATCTATCTATATATATGTGCTTCTGAAAATTCAGATATTTTTCTGCTCCTTAGTTATTGCCTTTAGCCTCTCATTTTCACAAATCCCATACTCCTCTTACTTCCTGAGGACTCTGGCAGGCACTAGCCGATAGTGAACAAATCAAACTATCCCCGTCACCACGGTGCTTGAGACAGTCGTGGAGACAGGGATTAACCAGGTAATCACACAAGCAATGGGAAATTATATTTGTAATAAGGACATAAAATGGATGATATTAAGAGCCATAGATAGCATCGTGCAATAAAGGGATGAGACTCAGACAGTTTCCTAGAGATAGTGATGACAGAGATGAAATATGAAGATTAGCTTTTAGCAAGCGACATAGGGAAGAGGAACATTCCAGGCAGAGAAAACAGTTTATGTTGGGGCTTGTGCTCAGACAGTGTTCAGCTTTGGAGCTTGACTTGACTCTTTTAAAGTACCTCCGTGTCTCTAAAGACTAAATACAGTTTGAATACAGGACAGACAATTACATTAACCATTTGAGTGCCAGCATCTGCTAGGCTTGTATTCTTGGTCTGTTTTTATTCGTTGATTTTTTTCTTTCTTTCACAATGGAGACTATTTTTCTGCCTCATTCTATATATGTACTTGGAGGATTCTCTCTCTCTCTCTCTCTCTCTCTCTCTCTCTCTCTCTCTCTCTCTCTCTCTCTGTATAGGGGGAGGGTAAAATGTGTGCATATGTGTTTGGAAGCCAAAGAAAAACTGGGGTATATTTCTTAATGCAGCGTTCCATGTCACTGGCCTGGAACTCATCAAGTAAGCTAAGAAAGCTGGCCAACAAGTGTCTGCTTGTCTCCAGGTTCTTGTGCTTAGATTTCAGGTATGTCATCACATCTATGGGTTCCAGGGATTGAACACTGTCCTAGTTCTTACAAGCACTTCACCTACTGAGCCATCTTCTTAGTCCACATCTGGAAGGATTTGCTTTGTTTTTAATTTTAGAAAACTTGAACCTTTTCTTGCTGGAGATATTTTCTTGCTGGAGAGTAGATATTTTTGTGTCTTGAAGTCTTTTCTTGAATATGATTAAATTATTTAGATCAAGTTTGATTCCTCCTTTTGCTTTTAAGATTTGTCAGGAAAAGTTTGAGGATTTGGCTCAATCAGGAAACTGTTTGCTGTAAGCGTGGAAACCTGAGTGTGGATCCCCAGAATCCACATAAAAATCTGGGTGTGGTAGATTGCTCCTTTAATCCTAGTGTTAGAGAGGCAGGGATAAGAAGATCCCAAAGACTTTCTGGTCAACCAGCTCTGCCAAATCAGTTCCAGGTTCAGTAAGAGACCTGTTTCTAGAAGTGATTTGAAGAGTGATAGATATTGACTGCTAGCACGCACACACACACACACACACACACACACACACACACACACACCACCTATGCAAACATTCCTACACGCATAGAAACACACACACATTACACCTATGCAAAAATTCTCACACACATATGTTGTAACCCAGGCTGGGACGAACAAGCAGGCCCTCCTCCTACACATGTAGAAACACAAACACACAACACACCTATGCAAACATTTTCACACTCATAGAAATATACACACACACAGACACACACACGTGCAGAGCTTTGTTAGGTATGACTCTGACAAGCTGCCTCCTAGGGCTCTTCTTCCCTGCTAGTGAGGCATTAATATTTTGAATGTCTATTCCAAATATTTTGAATGTCATATCCAAGTTATTTTATATATATATATGTGTGTGTGTAACATATATGTACAACATATATATATATATATAACACATACAAATATATATAACACCTTTTATTGAATCTTTGTGGATTTCACAGCATGCATCTCAATCCCATTCTTCTCCCTGTCCCTTTGCATCTGCTCTCTGCCCCTGCAACCCCAAAAACAAAATAAAATTCAATTGAAAAGAAAAGAAATAAAGAAAAAGATCTCATTATGGAAGCCATAGTGTGACACAGGGAGTCACACAGTGTATTCTTTAGTCTGTTCATCTTTACTGGCAAGTGTTCCCTGCAATGATCCACTCGTCATGTTTGAGGCATCTGGCTTCTGCTGGAGCCCCACTGGGACTCCTCTCGGACATCTTGCTGTTACCCTGAGTCTTGGAGAGTCTGAAGCATTGGATCTGCAGGGCTGGCCCCTTCACCACTCTTCACCTGAGTCTTAGGTGCAGGCATCGTGTTGCAGATGTATCTGTTGGTGTTGGGTTCCCCATGATTGGTTTATTTTGACCAGTTGAGGGGATTTTTGTGGAGGAGGGGGTGTTGCTGGTGTCTGTTGCAAAAAGAAGTTTATTTGATGAGGTTAGAACCACACTTACACTTACTAGTGACCATAAAGATAAATATTGAGGTAGTGCTGGGACACCCCTTTAATCCCAGCTCTCAGGAGGCAGATACAGGTGAAACACTGAGTTCAAGGCTAGCCTGGTTTGCAGAGTGAGATCCTGGACAACAGGGTTACATAGAGAAACTCTATCAAAAACAAACAAACAAAATGCTGTTCAGAAATATGCTAGTCTAGTAAAGTAACAACAGTAGGTCTCCTCTAAAATCCGTGAATAACCTCAGTAGCGCTGAGTTGCCAAAGTTTCTAGTACCAGACAGGAATGATTTTCTTCCTAGTGAGTGGGCCCTAAGTCTAATTAGATGGCTGTGGGTTACTGCCACGACATGATTGCTGCTATTGTACCATGGGAGTGAGAGACCTTGGAACACTCAGACCTAAATGCGATGTCTCCATCAAATCCCACGCCTCAAAGCTCAGGGAACTCTCAGGAAGAGGAAGCAGGAAAAGTGTTAGGGCCAGAGAGAAAGGAGGACAACAAGAAAAGGCCTGAATCGACACAAACAAGGCTCCTATGACTTCCGAGACTTAGGCAGCATGCACAGGTCCTGCCCAGGTCCTCTGTGTATATATCATGGCTTCTAGTTTAGTTTGTTCGTAAGGCCCCAGGTGTGCGAACTACTGGGTCCCTGATTCTTGTGCTTTATTTTGGGCTATTTTCCTTCTGTTGGTTTCCCTTGTCCTACTTAGATGTGATAGTTTTTGTTTTATCTTATTTTATTTTGCTTTATTTTTTAAAATGAATGAATAAAAACATAGTCACTAGGGTAAAGGTTAATAAATGAACTGTCCCTTACACCTGCTGGGAGAGGGAAATAGAGTAACATTGGGTATAGCCACTACAGGACAGGCCTCAAGTTCAGAAGTAGTAGATCAACCTATAACTGGACTCCACAGTTATTTTATGTACCTTTATTTTATTACAGTTTGGTGGGGGTTTTGTTTGTTTTGTTTTTGCTTTTTCGGTGTGGCTTTATTTTATTATCCTAGGTTTCGTTGTTGTACTGGATTTTTGTTTATTTTTTGAGAAAGAACATACAGTTGGGTTTGTAGGGATGGTAAGAGGATGTGGAAGGACCTGGAGAAGGAAAAGAATATGATTAGAAATAAAATTAGTAAATAACAAAACAGTGATTTGTTTTTGTGTCAAGCTGGCAAGCAGTCAGTTGTGCTGGCTAGTGTTACAGCACAATTATAAAAGCTAGAATCATTGAAGAGGAGGGAGTCTCAATTGAGAAAATGCT
This sequence comes from Microtus ochrogaster, assembly GCF_000317375.1. Lineage (NCBI taxonomy): Eukaryota > Metazoa > Chordata > Mammalia > Rodentia > Cricetidae > Microtus > Microtus ochrogaster. Next base: position 756,469 of record NW_004949126.1, on the reverse strand, counting down.
CCCATAAGATATAGGCTGTAGGTGAGCCTATAGAGGATTTTTCTTTCCTTAGTGATTGGCATGGGAGGGCAATCTCCGGACTGGTAGTTCCTGGTGCTGTTTGAAACCTGGTGGACCAAGTCAGAGGAAGCAATATAGTAAGCATCACTTCTCCACAGCCTCTGCATCAGCTCCTGTCTTCAGGTTCCTACCTTATTTGAGTTCCTACAGTGATGGACTACAATGTGGAAGTGTAAGCTAAGTAAACTACTATGTCCCACCAAATACCAAAACAACCAACCAAACAAACAAAAAAAATCAAGTACATAGCAGGGTTGGTCATTGTGGTTCATAGGCACCCCAGCTGGCCATCACTAATGATTCTTTCCCACTTTGGCAACTTGTTTAACATTTTCTGGTACTATACAAGCTAGTCCTTAGGGAGGAGCTGGTGTGAGATTCCCCTCTGTATGCTGTGAATGTGTTTTATTACCATTGGTTAATAAAGAAGCTGCATTGGCCTATGGCAGGGCAGAATATAGCAAGGTGGGAAATCCAAGCAGAGATAGAGGGATAGGTGGAGTCAGGGAGATGCCATGTAGCTACTGAAGGAGAACGATGCCAGAAATTTTCTGGTAAGCCACAGCCTCGTGGCAATATACAGATCAATAGAAATGGGTAAATTTAAGACATAACAGCCATCTAGGAATATACCTGAGCTGTTGGCCAAAGAGTATTGTTGTTAATGTAGTTCCTGTGTGATTATTTGGGTGGCTGGAAAGCGAAAGTGCAATCTCTGTCAACAAGGAACTTTTAGGTCAATCCCAACTATGTTTTCCAAATTCTGTGTCCAAAATACACAGTAATAAAATAAGTAAATAATAAAAAGTAAGTAAATAAAATGACTTACTTTCAACCTCTGGGAGGAACCATGGGAACCTAGATAACTGCATTACCAATAAAATAATATCAAAAGAAATGAAGCTTAATTTTTTATAGCCAGTGAACCATTTTAACATGAAATTATTACTTTAAAAATATTCCCCAAATTTTCTCACTGGAAGAGCCACCTATGTCAAGAAATTGAAACATTATAATAAGCACAGGTTGCAAATAAAAACCCAGTGCCAGGTTAGTATAACTCCCCTCCAATTGTTTGTCAGGAGTTTCCCAGGGGCCCCCAAACACTACAAAGGATTGCTATTGGTCTTGGTTGCTCATCAGAACTTGACGGTGAGACCCTATTGCTTGAAGACATCACACCCTTTTCTCAGAGGACATAAATCAAGCTTGTTTGTATCAATCAGGAGCTCCCTACAGGCTTTCTTTCAGAGTACCGGAAGGTGCTCTTCATGCTGCCACATGAGAAAGAACATCAACTATTTTGCTCAACTGTGAGCCCTGTGATTGACAGCAATGCCGAGTGTGCCAAGATATGCCCATCGGTGCATATTATACACTGGCCAGGAGGAAGTGGAGAGGCTGAACCCCTGATGCCCAGTGAGGAAGACCTTGCCTCTCAGAAAGAGAGTGCCCTTGCTTGTGACCCACAACTGAGTCACTGGGTGTCTATTTCCTGGGTTTTGCTCCATCATTTCTACAGAGCTATAGCACTGCAATGGGAAAGGCAGAAAGCAAAAACAACAAAACCTAGGAGTCTCTCTACCTGGTTTGGCCAAACCATGCATAAGTTTAATGTCTTTCATCGATCTCTGTTTTCTGATTTCTTCTGGGATCTTCTGGAATACAGGGAAATGAAGGTAACACATTTATAAATTTAAAACCTGTAAGAGTTTTGGCTTAGCCAGCCAGGAGGAAAACTTTTAGATAACCAATCTGTGTGAACCGAATGCAGGGAAATTCCCAGTTATCAGGAGCACCCCCCTACGCCTCAAGTTCCTGGTTCCATGACTGACTCTCTGGAGTCAGGTGCTTGTTAGTTCACACTGATAAATCGAAAAGGCAAAGAGTTTTGCACTTTGACCCCATCCTACTTGCGAAATGTACTCTAGTTATTTGGTTTTATGGTTTGTAAAGTTCCTGGTGAACCCTTTGAGTTCATATCTTGATTCCTCTGTACTCCTGGCGTCAATTTGTCATCAAGCTATCAAGGGAGCCAGGTGTATATAAAATTCCTGTCCTTCAGAAAGGTTGATTGAGCTGAATGACTTTGGTGTGTGGCAGGAATATTCAAATTATGTTTGCCACAGCACTCAAGTTATGTGTGATTCTGCAGAGTGTGCTTTTTTATCTGTCTTTAGATCTTTAGTTTAATTTTTATCTCCGTGTTGGAGGAATGGTAGCCATTTGAACTCACCCTGCAGTACCAGCAGATATGAGATGAACTACTTCCACTGTCCAAAGTTTGAATAGGGAGGGCAATATTGGTGATATTGTTGGAGATTTTAGTTAAGGTCATAACCTTGGCTATGCCAGTCTGCAAAAGCTAGACACGGACATCTACCTCCAATATGTCAATTAAAGAGACAAGTGAGAGTGAAAACAGAGCAAGACTTGTTCCGTGTGGTGTTGTAGAATATTATTTTAAGGTGTGCTACTTTTGTGTATGTTCTGGAACATTTGTTTAATGATGCAAAGATGTGCTTAATTATATAAAATACATCTGCAGTCAGGAGGCTGCGTCAGCTGACGGGAAATGGTAGGGAGGAGCCAGGTGGAGAAGGGATTTTAAGGAGGGGTAAGGAGAAGCATGGGGGCTTCTGGAAAGGGAAGGGAAGGAGAGAGAGGAGGTGAGCAGGATTCCACTCGAACCTTGAATCTTAGAGAGCCAGAGATTTAGTTAAGCTCCCTTTGTAGCTTTGAAAGAGTTGGTGCCTGAGGTAACAGGATTCCCTCATAGCCTAACAGCTGTTGATAGTGGTGGAGTTGCAGTTGCTGGTTTAGACAGCCATGGGTTAAAAGGCAGCAACAATTAAAGATAGATGACGACAGTGGGGGAAGGAACTAACACAGGGCCCCAATGTCCCTAACGTCTGCCATAGGAGTCTGACGGGAGGTATGGGGCTAAAATGTAAGGAGGCAGGAAGCATAGGAACTAAGCACTTTTGATCTAGGCATGGTCCTGCCCATCACTGACCTATCAGGGTCTCATCTCCAGGGTGAGATTGAGAGATGGCCCGATTTACTGTCAGAACTTGTGAAATCTCTTCCCATGCAGTAGATTGTTTGACACCCTCTTGCTGTCTTGCTTGACACCAAGGCCTCAACCTTTGTGGTCTATCAGCATGAGGTTTCTCAGGAAATTGTAATCTTCTGGGGTCTGCTGTTTATGGAGCCTGAGCGCCAAAGAGAAGGGCACAGTGTATCTCTTTGGACTATCATCATTCTGCCAAAGCAATTGCAGTGTTGAGGGAAGAAGATTTAGAATCTAAAATTCTTCTTTAAAAAAAATTATGAAAGCTCAACCTTTGTTGAAGCTTGTTTCACTAGCTCTTATAACTTAAATTAATCCTTTTATCTTAATCTATGTTCTGTTATATGATTTGTTACCTCATCTCTCAGTAGTGTCCATTTTTTCCTCCAAGTCTGGCAGGCAACTCTGCCTTCTTCCCAGAGCTCTCTCTCTATCTGGAAGTCCCGCATATACCTCCTGCCCAGCAATTGCCGTAGAATCTAAAATTCTTAAGGAACTTGTCTGCTTACATTTGAATTCCAATATATTTTGAGAAGATTTTTATTGTTAAATTGGCATGGGCTATCCGAAGTCTATACTATCTTGGTGGCCCTTCTGGGTGACTACGTCTTTAAGGACTTAAGAGTGGGATCATTGGGCTACCGGGTTGCCCTGTTCAGTTGCTGAGGAATCCCATCTGGACGGGACCAGTGCTCAAGAACAGTTTTAAGCTCCTACTCTAAGGCTACCCACCCAGAGCAGTGAGTGCCTGCCT